>NC_090885.1:727857-730357 GCF_036669925.1 Montipora capricornis
CCTGAAAAAGTCAACTACGGAACAGCTTCTTTCACTTTTAAATAGGAGAAATGTGCCGCAAGAAGCCCTTGACTTGCTGAGAGGTTGGTAAAGTTCGTTGAAATATGTGAATGGAATATATATCACTGTGAATACCTTCAATTTTCTAAAAGTTAAGTTAAACTCGGGCATTTTCTCTTTTAGATAATGGTATTGATGGGTCCACTCTTCTTCAGCCGATTGACGACATCGACGAATTTATGGCGGTCGTCCCTGGTCTGGACATCGACTTCTCATAAAGCGGATTATCAAAGAGGAGCTAGCCAGAGCAGATTTACATGTAGAAGCACAAGTAAGTGCGTAATTTCTTATCTCAATAGCGTGAAATGCCTCAAATTAGTCCATTATCCGCCCATTATCATATCGGTTTTCATGAAGTAGAGCATAACATGTCGTTTATTTCGATAATTACTGTAATAAAGATCGATTATTCCTTTTTACCGGCACGGCGGCCATCTTGAATTCTATTGTTTTGACGAAGATATTATGCAAGATGGCTTGAGTTGTAGGCATCTGGCCCTTTCTCAGTAGGGAAGTCTGGGGCATGCTTTAAATTCTATAAAGTCGCGAGAAGGCATTTACTGCAGATGTTTGGAATCCTGGCTGAAATACATGTATTTTCTTTAGAGTGCTTGTTTTTGATATGATACCCCCTTGATGATGAAGTCCTGTTTCTGTGCAGGCTTCTCAGACAATGATTTGCTGTTCATGATTCACCTGCAAGCATTAATTTCTGTGAATCATTTTTAGGTGTGATGTTTTCTTTGCACAAAATTAGTCTTAACTCTTGTAATGTCATGTCATGAATTACATTCCCTCACTATTATATTTCTGACCAAGCATGGTGAATTTAGTGCTGATAAATCATGTGTCACACAAGATATAATATTGTCTGTGAATTAAATGACGATGCAATGTTATGATGTGTACATTTATTGTTTTTGTTGTCTAATAAATCTCTGGTAATTTCCCCTAGGTGTCGGTACAAAAGCAATTAAGCAAATATTTTAGAAACCAGAGGAGAAATTCAAAACCCAAAAAGTCATCAGAGTGTGAAGGGAGGGTGGAGCCAAAGCCCTACAAAAAAGAAGTACTGTGATGATGAACTTTCCCAAAGATGCAACTTGGAATTGCTGGCCAGTAGTGAACAGGGGTCCTTGTCATGTAACACATTCTCTAATCTTGTGAAGGAGACCTATCCAATGAGGAGAAAGTTTATCACAGAGGAGGCTAATTCATCCAAGGAGATCCTAGATATATGTCCATACCTTGGAAAATCATATCATGTAAGTTTAGTCTCTGGATGTTTATACAGTTGGAGTCAGTTCCAAATAACCCAGGCTGTCATTAAGTTTTGAAGCAAGTGTAACACTCAAGATTTCACCTGTAACATATAAATATGTGACTGAAGGCCCAAAGGGCCGGAGCCCTTAGGGGGTTCTGGAGGCATGCTCCCCCAGAAAATTTTTAAACTGTGATCCTCGGAAATTTATTTATTTTCTCAGTCAAAAAGTAATGAAAATTAAATAGAGCAAAAAGATAAACTTCCCACTCACGCAACACAGAACTTTAAAAAATAAATGGTCAGCAACCATTACCTGTAACATTGACTGGGCTCAGCCATAACAGGTGGTACGGGTTACGGCCCCTGATGACAGCCCTGATAACATTTGATATTACAAATATATATTATTTTGTCATACTGTGTACCAGTAAAGATGTGAATGACTACTCTATTTCATGCTGGATACCTCACTGTTTTTGACATTTGAAACATGGATAATGTATCATGATGATGTATGTAGAGAAATTTGCAAGGATGTCAGTCCATGTAATGCCTTGTAATGTATTTTTTCTCATCTAGTGTATTTCTGATTTCCTCAGGTTCGGTCTGAGATGCGCTGCATACTTGGAGATGCCTGTGTGGCAGGAGCTGAAGACTGTTCAGTAAGAGGCCTCAGAGTGATTCTAAATCAAGATGGTGATAATTTAACAAACGCAGACGTGGTTGATGCTGTTAAAATTATTCAACAGAGGACTAAGAAGAAAAGTAGCAACCAAGAGGTGTTTAAATTTCAAGATGTAAGTATATTATTATGGGTGTCATTGTTGTTATTATCATCATCATTAAAGGGGCTCGGTCACGCTATTTTAGGTAATTTTGTTTAATTTTGTCAATTATAAGCAGAGCAAGAATCTTTCATTTGCAAAATCACAGCCACATAACAACTGAGAATGATTTTCCAGCTTTGTAAATGATATTTTGATGTAGACTGATAAAAATTTGAAAAAAGGTGGGCCAACGTTTTTCAAATTTACCCAAATTCAATCCATTTCAATCCTCTCCCGTTTTTGTCCATCCATGTCCCTTCTTGGCTTACCTGTGTTTTGTTAGAGTTCTATAGTTTTGAACAGTTATTTTGATATTTTAGTTAATTCTATGACCATTCGATCAGTGCTG
>NC_090885.1:747857-752857 GCF_036669925.1 Montipora capricornis
AGCCCCAATGAGACAAAGTACCTTGTCCTTGTGTCGTCTTTGGTCGTGGTTCAAAAGTCTTAGAAAGTCCTCGCAAAACATTTCAATTCCGGCTTCTGTGAGACTATTTTCCAAGATTTCCTTGAAGTACTTAGGCTCTGCTTCTTTCTTCTGGTCGTATCGGGAAAATGCTCTGGGTGTAACGTGAGCAATGTCCTTGTCCTTGACCGCATTCTCCAAGAAGCGACGCTCCTTGATGGACCAGCACCAGCCGTCATTGACCTCAGTCAAATTATAATCTACGCAAAGGGGTCGAATGACTTGGCAATGCGGGTTAGCGAGGATCTCTATGACTTTTTTCATGTCCTTTAATAGTCGCGCCTTGAAAAGTTCATTTGCCGCCAAGCTATTGACGAAAGCCTCCACCTCGCACTTGAACGAATACGTGTATTTTGCCTTGTCGCATTTCTTGTACACCTTGCCACCATAAAGGGCATACCCCAGCCTTTTCATAGCCATACCAATGTCATTCACAAGTACTGTGATTTTATCCGATAACCTAGCCTGTTCTTCGATGGTTTCGCTTCCTCTCTGGATGCCCGTGACATCTAACTGGAAACCGAACTGGTCGATGACCAATTTTGCATCTTGCAATTTCCACAAAGCATACGAAAGATTGGAGTGAAACGGGGAATGGACCAGCCAAACTCGGACAACGTTCTCGGTCCCGCATTCGTCAAGGTCCACTGAATCATCCACGAAACTTTCAAGTTTATCCAGAAAGCAGTATCGGTAAGATGTATTCACCAAGTCCTCCATAAATGGGTTCTTATGGTCCTTGAGGACTTTAAACAGCTCCTTCATTGCGCCAGATATTTTGCCCTCTTGACAGGGGACCTATAAGATTCAGAATAGTTAAAACAATTAACTGGAATTCTAAGGCCATACACAAGCTCATTTAATTTTGCGGTAACTAGTTGTTTTAAGGACTCCAGACGAAAGTTTAACATGGCGCGGCCTAAAATTCGAGACTAGATAATTTGTGCCACTATGAAAAATGTAGGCCTGGGCAGGTCATACATTTTGTCCAATTTTGTCACTGGACATTGTCTTGTGAACTTTTGATTCTCAATTCATAGCTCGCTTTTCCCTCCTGCTTGTCGTCCTGCTTTGAAATTTACTGTTCGTTTGCTCGACTTTTGATGTTTCAACAAAGAGTTTGTTACCTGATTTGCAATAACGTCCACTCTGCACTCAAGAAGGGCACGATGGATCACAAGAGGATTGCACGGAGCACCGTTAGGCGTAGTCAACGCGATCCAATAATTAAGTGAGGGGCACAACTTTTGATTGACAATCGTCGGGTGACTAGTAACCCATCCTTGGCTTGTTGAACTTGCCAATTGACTCGAGTCTGGAATGTGTTCATTATCGTCGCTATCCTCGTCCTCTTCATCTGCTTTCTTCTTCTTTGTTTGTTTCTTTAGACTTTGCGTGCTAATAGCGCTGAAGAAGAATGCCACGTTCTTTATGCCTGTGAAAGACACCAGAAAAAAAATTGCTGCATCCACATCAGTTGATTTCGAAATAAAAAGTAAGACTAAGCAAGACAAAAAGCATGTTTCAAATGGTAAAATTTTTACAAACAACCCGTGCAGAGCCCTATCGCAAGCATCTCTGCTCCTACGCACGTTGTTCCAAGCATTTTCGACCCCCCCCTCCTGGACAACACAAACACATTTTGCACTTAAGACACTACATTTTCCTAAAAACACCGGACTAAGGTAGCATAAAGCTGCACTTCTGATGGTCTTGCTATTGAGCTGTCTGCATGGGTAACGGGCCCTCTGCATCTTCAAAGAGGATGCGTGCTTTGAAAAACGCATTCAGATTTTATAGGCAGCAGACTTGTGAAATCCTCGTGAATAATGCAAGGAGATTATAATTAAAGGTAAAACAAACAAACAAAAAATAGGAATTCAATGCTGACAAAAGTGGCGTTTCGATAGCAAACTGTGACATAGCATCCGTTCCCAAATGCCATTCTGTGATTGTTTAAATGATTGTTCTTGCTAGTATACAAGATAGATCATCAGCCATAATTTTAATCGAACAAAGAACTCCATCCCTTAGCCACCATAACGGCGTAAACGTTCTCCTTCATGTAAAAATGTTCTCGCTAGTATTAAGAATGATCAGCAGATCATCAGTCAACTAGCCTACTGCAATCAACGGCTATTTTAATCGAACAATAAACTCCATCACTAAGCCACAAGAACGATGTAAAAGTTCTCCTACGTTAAGAAAATGTTCTCTTGCTAGTATTCATAATGACCAGAAGAACGACAGTCAACCAACCTACTGCAATCAACAGCTATTTTTGTCGAACAATAAACTTGATTACTAAGCCACAATAACGATAAAAAAGTTTGAGAGGAATTTGAGAAATGGTTTTTCCGAACTAGTGTGAGATCGCATTTAGCAATTGTTGGTATCAACTTGCAGTGGGATACTTTTGTCAAGAAACAGTCAAAACGGGATTGATACAAAACAAAAGGGGTTTCATTAAAAAGAAAGGGATGCTTACAAATGATGACTCCACTCCTAAAAAAGCAAACCGTTGTTCTTTTTAGAGGAAATTTTATACAGAATGTCATTAAACTGACTAAACTGCTCACAAACAGACTGAGGGGCAAGTGAAAAAAGGAAAAAAAAACAAAAACAAAACAAGAACACGAACAAGAACGGAAAAAGCTGAACATTTCTGCAAAATCCGCGCAATCCACCCTTTCCACCAAGATTAGGAAAAAAGCTTGAGGAATACTTCCAGTGCTGCTAGACAGTCGAATGAAGGATTTTCCTAATGATAGCGGAAACAACGGATTTCGCGGATTTCGCGGAAATTTCAACATTTATATAAAAAAATAATAATAATTATTATTATTATTATTATTATTATTATTAATTTTTATTATTATTATTATTATTATTTTAATTATATGTTGGAATTTCCGTGAAATCCGCGAAATCCGCTGTTTCCGCTATCATTAGGAAAATCCTTCATTCGACTGTCTGGCAGCACTGGAAGTATTCTTCAAGGTTTTTTTCAAATCATGGTGGAAAGGGTGGATTGCGCGGATTTTGCGGAAATTTGCAGTTTTTGCCGTTTTTTTTTTGTTTTGTTGTTCATTTCTTTTTTTCCTTTTTTTTCCTCTAGCGCCTCTCAGTCTGTTTGTAAACAGTTTAGCCAGTTTAGTTATGTTCTGTTTAAACTTTCCTTTGAATAGTCCAGTACTTTTCAGTTTGATAGTTATTGATATTCTTGTTACCATTCTCCGGATATTGACCGGATATTGATAGTTTCATCCAGTTCTTTTCACTTTAATAGTCCAGTACTTTTCAGTTTGATAGTTATTGATATTCTTGTTACCATTCTCCAGATATTGACTAGATATTGATAGTTTCACCCAGTTCTTTTCAGTTTGATAGTTATTGATATTCTTGTTACCATTCTCTCTCAAGCTATAACCGAAGAGGAACCAAGAAATAAGGGAAACGATCTTTCTTTCTTTCTTTCTTTCTTTCTTTCTTTCAGAGCGACATTAAGCAATTTACGCCTCCCTTGTCAGTCTCTTAATCGTATGATTACAGACCTAATAATATACATGAAAAAAATACTCGATCCTGATTGGCTGAGAGCAGTGTGCTCAAATTACACATCGAAATTCCGAATTATGATTGGCTAATAACCAATTGGGTTTGGTCAGAACCAATCAAATCTTTTGTTTTCAAATCAAGCGCGCGCCCTGGATGGCGCAAAAGATCACTTCGATATATTAAAATCAGAAACCCATACGGGTTGAAACGTGTAACGGGCGTTCACAGCTTCCGAATATTCAGTGCGAACAGATTGGTTGAATGTTTCAGTGCTAAGTACTATATTTGGAAACCCCTCGCTCTTGTTGTTCCAAATATGGTACTTAGCAAATTGAATATTCAGAAGCTTGTTTCCAAGCACACAAGGGGCCGTTACACGTTTCAACCCTTTATGGGTTTCTGTTAAAATTCAATCCTAAACAAAGGGTATCATCTCGAGGCTCTGGGGAATATACTCATACAAAACCTTATATTTATTCCCCAGAGCCTCGAGATGATGCCTTTTGTTTAGGACTGAATATATCGAAATAGACCATTTCCGAGATCATGCCTTTCTCCTCTTCAAACCGAGTCTAAGTGCGAAGTTTTTGTTATAAAAATTATTATATTCAGTCATATGTAAAGTAGAAGTAATTACCATCACAAAAACTTTGCACTTAGACTCGCTTTGAAGAGAAGGCAGACATTAACTCGGAAATGGCCTATTGGTCTATTAATGGCGCAATTTTTCCCTGATTGCGTGATACGCGTGCGTTTCAAATTACGCGTGCGAATACAAATTGCACTCGCCCTACGGGCTCGAGCAATTTTGGTCATCTTTGAAAAAATTTACTCGTGGTTATTTATTCCAAATTGTACGAGAAAAATCATGTGATTACCTATAGGCCATTTCCTGCCTCCTCTTCAAAGCGAGTCTAAGTGCGAAGTTTTACTTATGAAAACTAGTTTTCCTTTATATGTAAAACTAATTACCATAAAAAAAACTTCGCACTTACACTCTCTTTGAAGAGGAGGCAGTCGTGAACTCAGAAATGGCCTACTGACCTGTTTCATAATGGCACCCAAATAAAATATTCTTTTGTTGTAATGCTAATAAATTTTTCTAGCCTCGCCACGACGAGCAAATTTCAAAAGAATATTTGTTTCAAAATGAGGGTAGTACGTCTAATTAACATAAATACAAAAATATGTAAAAGTGGTCGCCATTTATGAAAGTGGTCTATTGGACTCCACTCAATCCTGTTACCATTACTAAAACAATTATAGCGTTCTAATTGGCTCAGTAAATTGGCTCGCCTACACGCCCACACACCGTACAGTCCCGCCCAGAGTTGCCAAGCTGAAAAAGTTGTGGCGGAAGGCGA
>NC_090885.1:770357-787857 GCF_036669925.1 Montipora capricornis
CAAAACAAATCCCAGACTCGTCCCCAACGGACTTGATCAAACAGAAACATGAACTGCGCTTTTAAGTCTGTGTCACGCGAGATCTACGATCCCATGAAGGCATATATGAAATAAAATGACCGTCTACATGAAAAAAGATGCTTAACTAGTCAGCGTTTCTAGGGCGTTTATGTTTAAAATTGTTTGAAACATTTTTGAAACTTTGCTGTTTGGGTGGAGTTTGAAACGCAGTGGAAGGTATTTATTTGTGTTTGAAACGCAATCCTGTTTTTATCTGTCAACAACTCACATTATTCTGACTGCAGAAGAAATTCATATGAAAAGGTCGCTGCACCTTTTGGACACTTTTCTGTTGAGAGTCCAGGGAAAATGCCATCGTTAAAATCATCTGTGCTTTGTTTTTGCGCTTCCAGTTGCGTTGAAATGTTCAAAGTTATTTCTCACACCGGTGCATCAAGCGATATCGATCGAAAACCAACAATTATTACTCGGAATACCTGAAAGGTATCCGAGTTACAATCTCGGTTGTCTGTCTTTTAGTGCAACCTAATGGACAGTAGAATTACGGTGCGGTGATTTCTTTGGCTCAAAGCAATTCACGTGACAAAACTTTACTTTTTCCAACAACAACAAAAAAAACAGCCGTGGTGTCGAGTGTCGTCGGACAAGGGGATTTTTGCACGCGCGAGGCTTCAAACAGCTTCAATTCTTACGGAGTTCGATGAAAATCCGGATTTATAACATGCGCTGGGGCAACCAAAGCGATGGGAGCTGTGTTAAGGTTTCAGTGTCAAACTTTTAAGATCGTTCGCCGATTTTGAAACTCGAACACGACCCCAGGCAGGTATTTGGGGACGAGTCTGGGATTTCTTTTGCTCTGCCCAACTATTGGTACACTTGCATAGGTTTACGCTCACCGTATGGAGGCTCAGTGAACCGTTGACCAGCCGTGTCAAAATTGGTTGTTAGCGAGCCTCGAAGGAGTTTGAAAATTTGAATATTTTTCGCAGTTTCTCAGCAATGGATACTCGCTGGACCTTGAAACTTGGTCAAGGGGAAGTAAATTTATCCGTGTAGCCATTGCCGGAGTTTGAGCGTGACTGATGCCGGAGAAGTGTGAATTTTTTCGGCGAGATCTGAGGTAAGTTAGAAATGAGTTGCCAGCCTTTCCTTTATTTAGGAAAGAGTGACGACTCGGCAATTTGAGTAGTCGCTTACATCGCATTCAATAAGGCAAAAAACCACACAAAAAGCAAGAAATTCACCATGACAATAAAGTACGGCTTTTTTATTGAGAACTTTTGCGGGTAAATATCTTTTTCAGTCTGTTATCGAGACTCCCATACAAATCCTTATAATTGTTTACCTTCCGACTCTGGGCCGCCTGTGGTGTCGTTTCGACAAAAAATTGTCGATCGTGTTGCTTGCACGATGGAATGCGCGCTCAAACACTAAAAATGCACTTGGAAAAAGAAAAAGATCAGTCTTTTAACCTTCGCAGGGACAAATTTGATAGCCGTTTGCCATTTTCAATCTGAAACCTGCGGCTGCGCAGTTGACCGGAAGTCTGCGATTCGAGGACTGCAAAATTGGTACCAGCCAGAGCTCTCGATCAGTGGCGCAGGCCAAGAGGATCGGACGTATACAAAACATGGGCCCCAGGTCCATGGACCAACCTTGTGGTCCCGGTCCGTGGACTACCCTTGTGGACCACCCCTCATTTTGTGATGTTAAAAGCAGAAAAATCTGTAAGAGAGAGAAAAGTGATCCTCGGACTTATCTCAGGACAATTTCAGCAATAATTGTCTCTTATAGACACCTGAAAAATTAACTCATGACCTCTGCGATGTGAGTTCGGTTGAGGCCAGGTCAGTTTGTTGGGCTCGTTTGTTCCGGTGAAGGATTCGATGAATGAAATTAATGTACATGTATATTTGAAGTGCGGGTATTAGACGAATCCCTTTGGAGCCATCAGTTGGAAATAGATGGTATATAGGTGTCTATAAGAGACAATTGCATGCTTAATCAGTAGCCCATAACTATAAGGGAACAACAGCCCTATATTCCTGTTACGAATGAGAGCAGGAGTCCGAGCCCGAGCCCGAGCCCGAGCCCGAGCCCAGTGACAAATCTCAAAAAACTAACCTGATGCCATAAACAAGCGTTTTTATTTTTATTTTTTGCAGAAAAGGTAATCTATATAGATCGGTCAGTTAAATGCCGTGACATAAGTCATAGTCATGGGCTCCTGCTTAAAGTGTCCAGATAAGTGCGAGGATCTCTTCTCTCTTTCGTCTGAAGATTTCTCTGCTTGTGACAAAATGAGGGGTGGTCCATAGACCTGGGGTCGTTGTTTTGTAAACGTCCAAGGGGATCGCAGCTCTGGGAACGAGAGTGATGAAAAATTCACAAATATTTATTTATGCGCATTCCGTGCACATGACGTCATGTCCCCTGTCAATCATTAACATATCTTCGGAACAAATTCCACTGTGATGTTTGGACGGGGGTCTCTTTATCTATTCGCAAAGTAAATGTTTTATTGCGGTTGATACAACTTTTGTTCACTTCAGTGTCGCACAGGCCCCTCTGTAAACAGCAATCGACCAAGAGAACAACTGTTACAGGCCATGTCCTGATTTACGAGTACACACTAGCAACTTCATCTGAAGTTTCTTACGCCACAGGCGCCCCAAGCTTAGTGTGAGCATGTATGGCCGACAAAAATATGAGGATTTGTATGGGAATCCCGATAAAAAGCTTAAGAAGATACCTATGTGAAAAAAATCTCAATTAAGAAGCGTAACCTTATTGCCAAACGTGGGCAACCTCCTTCACGGTGTGTGGTTATTTTTCAGATCCGACGCGATGTGAGCCATTTCTCAATTTCGTGGTTGTCAACGGTATATTGCCACGAAATTGAGAAATGGCTCAAGTCGCGTTGGATCTGGAAAATAACCACCCACGAAGGAGGTTACCCACGTTGACAATAAGGTTAGGCTTGAGAATTTTTTCATATAATTATCTTCTTAAGCTTTTTATCGGGATTCCCATACAAATCCTTATATTTTTGTCGGCTATGCTCACAGTAGCCTGCATCGCAAGCGTTTCCAGCGCGCGAGGAGCTAACTGTTTTTTCGGCGGCGCTAGAATAGGGCGAGCGTAAAAAAGAAATGGAGGTGGGAGGGGAGGAGAGAAGAAAGAAACGCTCGCGGACAAACCCATCGATTTTGAAAACTCCCGTTCGCTCAGGAACGGGGTCTCTGATTGGCGCGGCTCGGATTTTTTGATTGACCTCTCATGTCAAAATAATGTATTGTTCGTAGCAAGCGAATGAATCAGAGAAAGTAATTCGCTTTCGGTGGACTGATGTACACTTTTCTCTCGCTGAAATCGTTCACTACGCAGGCTTAGGTAGGTAGGTAGGTATACTTTATTTAAATCCAAGAAACACGCTAGCCTCGACAACACTCAGCTGGTTTCCATGGAAGGCGTGTTTGTATAGACATAAAAAACTAGAACTAGTAATACAAGATTACTAATATATCGTAGGTCTAAAATTATAAAAATTCAACTATTGTAAACTAAGTACATGATTAATAATATGGTAAGTCTAAAACTTCGAAAATTCGACTATAATAAACTAAGTACATATTGTAAACCAAGTACAAGATCAACACATGTGGCATGACATGACCCAATTACGTTTTGGTACATTTATTGAATGAATATATTGATTCCGTAAAAAAAGGGTGTACACTGAATACTCCCTACCTCGTCATTTTTCTAATGGTTGGCTGCTAAAGGGGTGGTGAATTTTTAACTGGATTGTCCTCAGTAATCTCCTAATAGTTATAGCGATGATAGAAAGACATGGAAGGCCAAACAGGTAAGGGTGAAAAGAGGGTAATTAAGAAAAAAAGAAAATCTGGTTACGCGCATGTTTGAAAATAAAATAAGCGGTAAATGACGATTGGACACAAGTCGGCCCTTCAGTCTCCCTCTTCCACACACTCCCGTCCAGGCCAAATAGGGAACTTTATGATGGCGTCAGAATTCAGTTTGTTTTTCTTTTCTTATTACTGGGTTGCCAAACCCAATCGGAATCTGGGTTTCATTTCGTGGGTTTTTGTTCGTTTTCTTTTTTTTTTTTTTTTTTTTTTTTTCCGTGTCGGGAAAAGTCTTGCCTGTCAGTCTCCTGCTAAGTGATGTCTTTGTGCATGGAGTCTTTTGTGCGTATTTTGTTAGGTTTGAGGGGGCTGAGGTAATGCGTCGATTTCCCTGGTGCACACAGGAGATCATTTAATTATTACACCTGCAATGGGGTCGAAAGTCAATGTAACGCGCGTGGCGTTTAAGTGCATCTTTAAACAAAATATACCCTTATGGAGCTCAAGAATGGAACGTCAATTGGATAAACAAGACAAATATATTTGGAATCTTAAAAGCGGCGAGTAATGGACTTCGACAATAATCCATCGCCAGTCGAGCAGAAATCAAAGGGAGCTGTATTTCTAATATTTTAAAAAGTGTGCTGTTATGTGGAACACTGAAACCAAATGGAAAATCCTCTGGTAACTTATGAGTTTAACATAGACAGAGAATTGAACAACTTGGATCTGCACAGTATTCCGGTAACAATTGCGAGGCAATTTCGGGTTAAAACTACAAAGTAGCCCGAAATTGCCTCACATGCATGCTAGATTACATTGTAATGCAAATAAGAAAAACAAACCGTGGGCTATTGTGTAACACGTACCACAGGCAACCCAGTGTACGCTTTTATGGAGCGTCTTGTTTAAATTTTGTATTCCCACTGGGATAAAAATAACAACAGCTCTAAGTAGCATAAGATAAGAAAAACCTGAAGGATTCTGTGACTTAAACTCAAATGGCATCATCATGCAAATGTCCTATGAACAGGAAAAGCATCAACAAAATTATTTTTGTCAAGTACATTTGCTAGTATTGTCTTTTGACAGTGTCAGGTAAGAGGCCTTTTTTTCATGGGCTTGGGTGGTATATCGAGGCCAAGGTCTTCACACATGTGCTGCAGCATGGGTAGTTTCAGGAGGCTCAAAGTGCCATCCACCGCCATTCCACAAAAGTTGCACTGATCTTAGATCAAAGGATGGTCAAGCTGTATTGCCGCTACAGCTTCCGTTTTTTGCTTGGTTAAATTAACTCTCTTTCTAAGCTGCCTTAATATCAACCTCGTCGGGATCTCTCTGATGTACTGCGGCGCTCTGTCTAGAGGAGAAGGAGGCACCCTGGGAGGTGGTGAGGAATTCCGACGACTCGAATACACGTGCACCATCAGTACAACGGGCGCGTCGCATATCTCGTGAAACTACCTCTTCATCTAAATTCGTTTTTTTAGCATATGTATGCTGATTTGGTTTTTTTTTTTTTTTTTTTTTTGACAGATAACGAATTTCACGAGGTTAACTATTCCAAATTTTTACACCGTTTGTTGAAAAGGATTTAATTTGTTTGTCAAGTCTTGAGGATTTAACGAAATAGTCACCTCTTGAAGATGACCTTCAGAAATAAATAAATTGGCAATATTAGGAAGCGATAAGTGGTTAGAAATGTCACGCATCAGAACAGCAACTGATTTAAAGTACAGAAAATCGAGAGGAAGAAATCGAGAAGAAATAAAATAGGGAACGGCATGAGATATTTAGTCACCAAAGTACATCAGGCGGAGTGTACGTTTTTGGAAAATAAGAATTTTGTTTCAATGAGTCTTGGCGGCTCGGCCCCACGCGACTATGCCATAAAATAGATAAGGCTGGATACGTGAGATGTATATGTGATGTAAAGTAGCTAGGGGTACTAAATGTCTTAATGTAGCAATTATGCCAATTGTTTGACTTATTTTTGAAACTAAGTGGACACAAATTCAAAACTCAAAAATTCTAAAATTATAAATCCTCAGTAAAATTCCGATAAATTAATGTGTTATTACCACTAGACAGCCCGTTCAGGGCTAGTTTTTTGCAAGCAAAAACCATGCTATGACTACTAATCGCGACATGATGGACCCCGGAACACGCATTGTACTCCCCACGCGCATAACTCCGAGATCCAGTCGACTCAGGGAACGACACCACAGAAAAAAACGCATGGCGTGTGCATAATTTCATCTATTATTTATCACGAGGTAGCTTTAATTTAAGGAGCCCTCGCTAATTCTACGTCAGTTCTTCCATGAGCTGGCTCACAGGAGTCTTCGAGTTTTAAACGATTCAAGTGTCTAAAGGATATGCAACATCTATAATCCTGCAGGAAAGCCTTGTCAAGAATTAAAATGTCCGGTCCGGGTTGCTCCATGATGTTATCTGTTTAAATCTTCATATCCCTAATTTTTCGTTTTCAGAAACCTTTTCTGGCCCGTGCTCTTACTTCTCATCTGCATGTTCTAGGTCATGGGCGTTGCACAGTTGCCAGTGGATAACCTGGGCAATTTTGTCATGCCGACATTTCTTGTAGTGTGTCTCAGCCAGATTCTTACATCCGGCACCAAATGGGCTACAGTTTCGGCTCCACACAGCTTTCACAACAGGGAGATGTTCCATTTGTCACTGTGGTTTTTAGTTGATCTTGCTCTGATGGCTTGTTCTAAAACTTGCTGTCGTTACATCTCCTTTTTTCAGGCAACTCCAAGTTTGCTCACCCCTAAATTTAGTGTTCCTGAATGATTCACTGCAGATTTTTATTTTCCAAGTTCTCCTTTTTGTTTGTCAGTATGTCCTCCTTTGTTCTGCTGATATCAAATGTCCGTTCTCTTTTCACAAATTCTGGCTATACCTTCTGTCGTGAAATGAATAGTCTTGTTTTCTTTCAGTTTTTATTGGCATCTGAATTTGGAACTGAGACATTAAGAAAGGGTGATTGTTGTTATCAAACTAAAAAAATACAAAGTTTGTATTTCATTATCATTCTGTCAATCAACGGGCTTTTTTTACGTTGACAATTCCGTGCCCACTGACTACACTGTCCCGATTTGTGTTGCGAAGTGCGAAGATCACTTTTATTAAAGCTTCTTATTTAAGTTACCAATTGTTAGATGTATCTGAGGTTCTTAGTTTCTTTTATTAAAAGGTAATAATTTATTTACTTTGATTTTTTAGAGCGTTCGAATCAACGTTTTTTGAATGGAACGAATGGGATCATCTCATTTTATGCACATTACCAGGAATGTATGTATCCCTATTACAGCTGGCAGATCGCAGCAAAGAAAGGAGAAAAAGTCAAGTTAGTGATTCAATCCATGGACATATCATGGTGGGACGGGTCATGTACTCTTGTTTACATGGAAATTCAAAATGGAACCTACGCAGATGGCACACCGATGAGTACAAGAATGTGTGGTTCTCTCTTATCTGGTATTGTAACATTTTACTCGCACGAAGGTCAGAGCCTAGGAGTGGTGCTTAAATTTAAGCTTGCAAACAGGCCTTGGAGCTGGGTGTACTTTACAGCTACTTACACAGTTATTAGTTACAACGACACTGTGTCCAATGGTAAGCACACTCAAGGAAGGCTGCAGAGTCAATCGCGATTAGCAATTGAAAATACTTTCTTGTAGGTTTTTGTGCACAAATCGAGGATAGTATTCAAATGATGTATGATATAGTCTTCCCCTAGAAATTAGCTGAGGGGTAACCAGTGATAAAAAACACACACCAAGGGAAGTCAAGTGTGACGAAGATACTCCAATGGGTTGGATTTTCTTTCCCAGTTAAGTTCAACGGTTGAGAAATAGGTCAAACGTTTGTTGGGATTTGTCATCGAGAATTTTAAGCAACGACGGCGGTTGCGTCAATCATAACAAAGTATTGCTGCGTTGAAACTGCTGGTACGAATCCCGATGCAAGACAATCTGCCCGTATTCTCCAAAGTGAATAGGAGAGAGTAATCGCGATAGAGTAATTACGATAGCGCTAACTTTAATTTTGAAGTTGGGTCTTCGTAGACGTTACACTGGCCGTTGCTTAAAGAACCTACTCACAACTAGATGTAAGTGTGAGAGACATCGTGATTACTGTCGCTGACAGTTGAGTTTAATTTACCTTGACTTGGATCTCATAAAGCACTCGCCAAGTGCCTTTGTTGTCCGATTTCAGAGCGTGTTATAATTTCTTTCTTTTTCTTTTTTTTTTTGATTATGTAAGCGTTAAGCCCTTGCTAATTGTAAAATTTATTGTCGAACTTCTTAGGGCCTGCCCAAATGGGAAATGTTTAGCGACCAAACAACGTGAAACATTGTTTGGTGACCAAGAATTTTACTGTTTGGCCACCTTGTTTGATGCTGTTTGATAGTGTTTGGTCTAGCCTGCGAATACATCCGCCTCTCATCGCTAACCGCTTGGGCACATTTCTTTTGTTCTCGTGTTTGATGGGCCAAGGTTTGTTCGTTTGGACAGCTGTATCCAACATGTTGGCTCGCGCATGCATACCACGCTTGCTCCGCCGCTTGTATTGTTCACGTAGTTGTGACCCATAGTTCTTTGCTTGTGGAATTTGATCAGAGTTAGATCAAACATGTTTTAACCGTTTGGTCACTCAGTTCGACATCAGCATGTACATACCTCCGGCTTTTATCGACATAGGCAGCCTTTTTAACAACCATGGTTGAATTTATTTTGCAATAGAAAACAGGTACATTTTTGGTCAAAAGACTTTTTAGTGATCGAATGCTATGATATCATTCGCTACTTCGTGAACCTCGTGCTGCTTATTATGGAGTAAAAATATTCTTTCACTTTAATAGACAAAATTTCTACGATTAACTCTTTAAAAAGCTTATTCCAACGCTGTCCCTGTCACGATCAAAATTTCACGTTTAATACGTATTTGAAAACCATGGTGGTACTTGCTCGACTGTTCGAAGGTCTGGGGGTAACCGTGTGATGGACTAGCATCCCATCCAGGGGGGATTAGAAATACTCCTAGTCGCTTCATGATACGGAAACCGGAGATAAGCGCCGGCCTGATGGGCCTTCTGGCTCGTAAACAGAGACTTTACCTTCACCAGTTTCGAGAAACTTAATTCCTATGCGACATGAGATTATGTCTTTCTTCATCCTATGTAGCACAATAATCCTCAAAATGTTATCTGTTTTAAAAATTGGTAGAATGTTCCAACTACGGATTTCTAAACGAGTCCAACCGAGCAATGACCTATGTTAACAGGAGCAATGGTAACTTGTGCGATTCAACTTTGTCTGGTTGGTATCGATTTAGCGGAGAGGCTGGGACTCAAATGGCAGATTCTTGTCCAAAGATACATCACTGCAGTACAGACTCACCAGGCTGGCTCAGTGGCACGCATCCTACAGTGGCTGAGGGTATTGTTCAACGAAAAGTCTGTTTTTTGCAGCATTTGAGTGGGACTGACTGTTGCTACTTTTCAAAGGACATCAGTGTTCGCAACTGTGGAGCGTTTTATGTTTACCGCCTTGATCCACCCAGGTGTTACTTACGTTACTGCGGCAACGGACTGCCACAAGCACCAGGTCAGAACGCATTCATCAGATTTTCTAACAGACTAATGTACAATAAAAACGATTTTTGAATTTGACAATAGCAGATCTTCTGTTTGTCCATTTTTCAAGCTTGATTGAACTATTTACCAAGAGGTCTTAGACTCAGCTCTAAAATCAACAATTGAATCACAACTTGCACTTCTCTTAACATTGATTTTTACCCACCGCCTACCTGTTGGCTCAATGGAGCTCACCTGATAAACCCTCGGGATCTTAAAATAACTGAGGAAAAAGTGGTGACTCTGATTACGTCCACAAATGGTTGGACTTTTGAATCTTTCCTTGGACAAATTGCAGAACTCCTTGTTTCTGTTGGTACTGCACGTATAGTCCAGTACTGATGGGTGCACGGTGTTAGTGTTCCCTAGAAAATACTAGGGACTTTAAGCAAATCGCTACGGCTGGCGCTAACACGGCTGCCGGAAGTAAATTTCTCCCAAAATGAGACACTGCGCATGTACGTCCGTTGCATCCAGCCATAGTGTGAAATCTAACTACGTGAGTCGCGATGTTTTGTCTTAGTGGCTACTACATCGGGTTTATTTCCCTTCTCTGGCCTTTTTCAACGGACATCTCGGCATTTTAAGAATTCTATTGGATACTAGATCCTTTAAAGTCAATTTAAGTCAAGGATTGTGTCAAGGTTGCCTCTCATAAGCTTGTAAATCCGTATTATGAACTTACGATAAGTTTTGGCAAAGGTGTTGGAATGGCGAAGTGAGTCAATGAAATATTCGTGTTCAGCACGAGGTTGTTTTTTTTCGGTTAAGTTTGCTTTGAGGCTTTAGTGAAGATGTTTTATATCTGGATACTATACGATGATATTTTGCTTCTTTGAGTATAGATATATGTGTCTTTTTCACTCGATATTCTTTGAGATATTTGTCTCTGAAAAGGTATATTTCATCCATCAAATTGTTGTTGTTATTGTACAAGGTGTATAGCATTTGCTTTTGCTCAGAAATAATCTGTTCGTCCTAGCAAGGCGAGCAACGGCCATCGTCCTTTCAGCGAAGCCATGTAAGAAACTAAATAAAAGAGATTCCTCAGCCCGTGTTTCCTTGTATTTTGCTTTGCTAAACTTAAAATTTAGCAGACCACCGAGATGTACTCTCCCCAGACCTTTTCAGTCACGGCAGCCGTAGTAGCACCATCCGTAGTGATTTGCTTAAACTCCCTAATAGGCTCGCAGGATGGACATAAATCCAGAATAAAACAGCCTTATTGGAATTGTTTCGTCGGATTCCTACAAACAAGCTTCAAATTCGGACAACAGGAATGCTTTTCTGAGAAGAGAATAGGAGTGACTTGCTTTCAAAATGGATTGAATTATCGTCCTATTGAAAAATAAAGTCGTCGGTAAATCCTTGACTTTGCAAAAACAGTGGTGAACCTGAGGAGGTGAACAAATGCTACGTTTCTATGAACTCTCACATTCCTTGTCACATTTTACCGATCATACAAAAGACCGTTAGTTTGTCCCCTTTTTGTATCTTTATCCCTTTTTCGTTAACGAAGCCGAAGATGTTAAAAAACCAAAGGGACACTGTCATTCCAAAATAACATAATCAATGAGTTTTAATAATTCCTTTTTTAACATTTCCCTCAGAATGTTCAAACTACAGATTTCTCAATGATTCTTGCACGCACAATTTCAAGCCTGGCTGGCACCGGTTTGACGGAGAGGCTGGAAACCAGATGGCCGATACTTGCGTTAAGATGTGTCATTGTGGTGCTTGGCATCCAGGCTGGCTTACTGGAGGACACCCTACTGTGGAGGATGGTACTGTCGTGCGTAAAGTGTGTTTCGTGGGAAGTCTGGGATGCTGTAAGGCTTCGGTGTACATCAGTGTTCGCAACTGCAGTGGATTTTACGTTTATAATCTGACGTCCATGCCATCCAGTTATTATTGCGACTATGGATACTGTGCCAGCAACGGATTTGAAGAGGCAACAACCTCAGGTAAACGCTGTGCGCCCCTACTCATTTTCCACCTAATAAATTTCCGCGAATTTTTTTTCCAAAATATTAACATAAAATATCATTTCTCGTTAAGCGTTGCATCTTTTATGTTTAAATGTATGCTCAGAAAAATAAAATTGACGATCTTTCAGCAGAATCTTTTTTATAATTTGACATTTCTCTTCAAAATGTGCATAACAAAGACAACATAAACATCACGTAAGCCACGTAAGAAAAGTCGCATAATCCCTCTTTGTTGTATTCTCGAGCAAAACACAGGAATTTTTACTAGAAGCAAATATCTTTTACCTATTCTTTAGGAATCACCCTTTTAAATTTCAGAGAAATCGACCCATCCACGAATATTTTATGATTTTTTTTAGCGACGCAACGAAAGGTCAAAGGAATTTAGGCAGACTCGGGCAAGTTGAGGAATTGAGTTATGCGACGCGAGATGAGATAAACAAACAAAATTGCTCAGAATTGAAAAGTATCCTCTAAGAAGAGAAGAACATCATTCTGAAAGCTTATTCTGTGCACAAAATAGGTTCTGGAGGTAATTTTGAGATTGGAAAACGAGTTAACGGCCGAAGGTATGGACAAGCCACGTGGAATACTGAATTATGTTTACGCAATAGAAGGATGCTAACCTCTTTTTCACAAGCAAATCCCTTACAATTGCCCTAAATACCATCCAGATGGCTTCTCTAGCCTCTAAAGAACCTCTGTATGTATTTTCCCCGTGATTTCAACCAAAATTCCTCTTTTCTTCAACTTCGTAGACGCCATCTTTGGTCACGCTACAGAGTAATTACAGAGAATGGCATCATTTCAATCGATTTCGATAAAAATCTGGCCGGTGTTTGGCTCTTTTAAAAAACATCCGGCCTACCAAATTTGGACGGAAACGGAAGTAACACGCATTCGGCTGAAGTCATATGTCCGGTAATTAATAACTCATTTTTTGCCCAGACACATGACAGCCGAATTAATTATATAAAAAAAAATTCTTCCATTATCATGGATGGGCATTTCCATGTGACTTCCATTGAAATTATTTAACTCCCTGAAGAAGTCAGGCCGTGCCTGACGAAATATTGGTTAAACAAATAAATAATTATTTTGTTTTTAGTCTACAATTTATTTACAACAAAAAAGCAAGGTGACTCAAACACCAAATCGGTGCGGCCAACATATCACGCAAGCGCACAACCCCGGGGAGGGGAGGGGGGCTATCTGTGCACGTCATTTCGCCGTTAAATGCCTCAAATACATGCACATTTTTAAGATGAGAGAGGGAGGACTGAAAGTCTGGTTTTAAAAGGAGATCGCTTAACAGGAGATGACGACAGGGATCAAGTTGAACTGAATTAAATGTTGTTAAATACATCCGAGTGATAATACTTTTGCATGTGAAATGTTCTAAGCTCTGTTGATGTAGAGACAATAACATGATAATGCGTAAGCAAACAACCTTGAAATTAGCATTTATTACTAAAAATAAATGATCACATACACTGGTAATAAATTATTTTCATATGTGTTGCAGCTAAAAGCCTGCCTATTAGTCCTAAGGGTACCAATTTTGTCTGATACCTACGAACTATATAGGTGTAATAATTATAATAACAACAACTTAAATATTAAAGTGTCAATGGATTTAGTGCTAGAGCACAAATTGGGGAAACTAATGAAATTAACTCAAATCAAATCAAATCAAATCAAAAATATATATATATATTTTTTTTGCCAAGGAAGGGAGGGGGGAGGGGGGGAAACCGGAGTACCCAGAGAAAAACCTAACGGAGCGGAGAAGTGAACCAACAAACTCAACCCACATATGACGCAAAGTTTGGGAACTGAATCCAGACCACATTGGTGGGAGGTGAATGCTCTCACCACTTCGCCACCCCTGCTCCCTGACTGACTGGATCAAGTTTGTATATTTGCACCCAGTAGTTAATTTACTCTGTAACTGTTGTACTTCAAAGCTAGATTTAAGTTAAAATGATTCCAACCTAAATAATTATTGCTTGATTTCCATTAATTTCCTTTGTATTTTAAACCTATTGCTATTGATGATAAAATATCATTAATTTTAATGTGAATTTTAACATTGATTGGGCACAAATAAAATATTATTCATGGTCTTCATCTTCAGTTTGTTGGTTTGCGCAAAATTATTGAAAGTAATAAGATAAATGACTAACTTTGGTGTTCTAATTTTAGTTATCATATTATTATTGCCAATAACAGCAACACTGTATTTTGCATGTGAACATCATTGAGGAGCACTTCTGGAAGGCTGTTTTCTATTAAGCAATGGCCATTGGAGCAGATTCAACCAAACCTTTGCCTGCTGGGTACATCTGGCAAAACAGTCCAAAATGCACGTGGGGCTTCCTTTTTCTGGTGCAAACAGGAACAGTCTGAATTATGTTGATTTCTCTTCAGCTGACTAAACATAACACTGTATGCAATCAATGTAACCTAGAGACAATTTAGCATGTACACTGACAGGGTCCCTCATGCATGAGCTTAAGTATTGAGGCCTGTCGAAGAATAGGTTATAGGTTCTTCTGACCCTATCATTTATCAGTTTAATAAATTATATACTAGCCCAAAACAGTGATGTGAAAGTTAACTAATGGTAAATAGTCAGCCAGAATTCAAAATAAATATCATTTTCAAGGTGTGAATTAGCAACTTGACACTTTAGCTCAGTGATCAAGAACGGGGACAAGTAATCCAGAGGTTTACATTGGGTCGGAGTTCAAGGCAAGCTGTTAGTGACATATGATTGTAATACCACAAAATACCGAGCGGGATCTGGAAAAAAGGATTGGACGAAAGGATACAAAAAGGAAAGCTGGGACAAAAAGGAGCAACGGTGTGGGCAAAGAAGAGAGGGAGAAAGGGAGAGGAAGTGAGAGGGAGAGAAAAACGAGATCCATTTTTATTCATCCCGTAAGTACAAATTAGCCATGTATATATTCGATTCCCTTGAGTGTTCGTATTGTTGTACAATACAATAGCGCGAATGCATAATTAATTAGTATATTGCATGCATAATGAAGCAGGGACTTGTACGGAAATCATTCCAGGACGGGCTCTGCTTCACAGACTCCTTCTTTTAGATCGGATAACCGACTCCTGCTGAGCTTTGAACTACCGTCTTCACAAACTCCTGAAATGTCGTGGCAGTAACGTAACAAGTTCTACATGTTCGTGATAGCAATAAACCATCGTCGACAGAAGTTTTCATACCAGAAAACTCTTCTCAATCCCGTACGATTCCTTCCCTAATTGCCATTTCAACAAATAAATCCAAAGGATGGTTGTTACTAATAATATTTCCATTGCAAGTACGGCAAACAGAAAACAGAATCCCCTCGGCCATTCTCTTCCGATTTCTTACGGTTAGCATTTTTATTGTGTTCCCATCTGACCAACCAGCGACGAGAACGGATTGGAACCAGCCAGAGCTCTCGATCGACAGTTCCTAAAAACTTCCTCTGGTCTTCCTAAAAACTGTGTATCAATATTTATTTACTTTTGCATCAATATTTGCTTCCCATAAAGCAGGCTAACAAAATCTGCTGTACCTTGCTTAGTTCGCATTTTTACAAAGTGGTATATTACAAAGTGGTACATTTTTTAGGTCACCCAGCGCGACAGGGAAAACTTCAGTGAAATTTTGTCGTCGAAAGCTGTCAGAGGCTCAGAGGGCACGCTCAAACTTGTGGTAAAATGATCAAAATGTCAGTCTCGAAGCCAACGTTTCTCGATTCCTTTTTATTTTCTTCAATCTTTCTGGGATTTAGTATTATACAAGTAACCACATGTCTTCTCAAGGAGCTATTTACCAAAGACATCTACCATTGCACTATAATAATATACGGTACCAAAACAATATCGTGTACTATTAGAGCTTCATATTACGCAAAGATAACTTGAATCTCCTGGAAGATATAACGCAGCTCAGTTGACAATAGACCCTTCTACGGTCTTTAGCGTCATCTTGTTTTGGGGAGGGGGGGGGGGGGGAGACAGCAAAATTTATAGTAAATGTATGGGATTTTGGCCGACATTGAACCGCTGTAGCGCCGCTAAAGCATTATTTTCATGAAATGTAAAAAAACAGATTCAGGCTACAACGACCATAATCAAATTTTTAAGATTCCATACAAACCCTTGTAAAATTATCACGGCAAATTGACGCAAAGTTAGAAGCAACATGAGAAGATCTATTATTCGAATTTAACGATGTCATACCTTGCTTAATGGCCTTATTTTTTGTTGAATGAATGATATCAATAAAACTATTTAAAGTAGTGGCAAAAGTTGGAAATCTGTCACTTTTTAGCGGCGCTACAGCGGTTCAAAGTCGGCCAAAATCCATAAATTTTGCTGTGTTTGCCCCCCAAACAAGATGGTGGTAAAAAACCCCGGAAGGGTCTATTTTATACAGCGCTGTGTTACTTCACTACCACATGTACGCAATGCGTGCCTATATTTTTATTAACACATTCCTCTCTGCAGGGGAAACTGCATATCTTTGTTTTAATGTTTACTGATTTTGGGGCTCGTGGCCGCTCTCTTTCTAAACGTGATGAAATCGAAAACAAGTACCTGGCCAGCAGTCAACTTTAAAAAAGCAGCTGACCTTGATGAGCTGTAAACTTGAGCCCGCGGTAGGGTGATGCTAAACTGGTCAGCGAATACCTTGTTTTGACAGGTGTCAATTGACCATAACATGGAAGAAGTACGCTGTAAACTAGCCTCGATGAGGTCTAAATTTGAGCCCTAGATATTGGGCGCGATTCATTTGGGAAAAAAATCCGGTTTGAATTTTCGAAATTCCCTGGAGCTGAATGGAACAGTTTTTTCCACTTCGGTGAACCGCGGAGGCTCTTCCACGAATGTCAAATGGAACAGGAAATTTATGAAATTTCCGATATTTCGAAAAATGGAAAATCTCGAGAGGTTGACCAAAATTTTCGAAATGAACTTTCCGGAAAAGACTATTCTGTTAGATTCTAGACCAAAAATTTTGGATCTTTTTCCCAAAAAGATCGCGCCCATGGGCACGTGATCCTGGTCACATTGGCATACATAGAGGGCGTGGGAAGTACAGACGACGACGTCATAGCTAAAATCAAAATTTCTCGCATCGATGGATTACCATGGGTGCGTTCCTTTTGTATGGTGTTGTAATGATCCATACTCTTTGTAGACACGAGAAATCGATTTTTTCTTTTCTTTCATATTTTTTTTTACAAGTTTGCTATATTTGCACTGATTTTTATCGGCTCTATGTAATTTGCTGTCATTTGTCATCGCTTAATTGCTGTATCGTGTATTTCGTCGCGTTTGTGAGATATTTCTAAATTTGCCTAAATTCCGCATGCAGTAATTAGTCAGTATTTGCTTCGTTATCGCGTCTATTCAATGTACTTAAGTTCTGTTGCCTAATCATATGTAATTGCCTTTGTTCATTTCGTCGATTCATTAGGTATTCGTCTTTCGTATAAAAGTATTGTATTTCCTTTTGTAAGTCAGTTGTTGTACCCGGAGTTGCCGTACAGATCTTGTAAGTAGTTAATTTTTCAGTCGTGGTTTTTGGCGTTCTGAAGTTTAGTTTTTTGGTATTTTGCTTGTAACTTTGTATTTCTATATTTCCTTTTTTATAGTGAATCGTTAAGTTAAAGTCGAATATCAAACTGTACAGGAGTTTAATTACATTCATTCAAAGATCTCGTGAATGAAATGTCGTCCGGGTTTGGCATGAGTCGAAGAAGACGCCGTGGATATTCAGATGAAGCCCTTGACAACGTGAGATTAAAGAATTCAAGAGCAGGATATTTGTCCAGAGTTACGACCCTGCGTAGATCGATTGAACCGCTTTTCAATGATATACGAAATGTGAACGAAGTGGCAGAGAAATTACTCGAAATAGACAACGCCTTTCATTGTTTTGAAA
>NC_090885.1:795357-802857 GCF_036669925.1 Montipora capricornis
ATTTGAAATTTCAGGTTTTCTTCTCAATTCCTTTGTTACTTTTTCTGGGACTGTACTCTCACCAATTGGATTATCAGGTAGGTTTGGCCACTGAACTTCTCCTTCTTTAAGAAATGGAGCTTCCTTCCACCATAGATCACTGTGGGCGAGAACAGAACTCTTAGACCCTCGCGACGCTATGTCAGCAGGCAATATCTCCAGTGATCCTTACTCCACAGACTTTGAATCTTCCGAACTCGATTCTGTACAAACAACTTGAATTGTTTAAACTCTCTATTGATCCACCACCACACGATCTGAGAGTCAGCCCAATTGAAAACAGCGTCTATGTACGTCATGCACGGCTGTCATCAAATTCGCAAGTGGCAAGGCGGCCATCAACTCCAGTCGAGGGAATGATTCACCGATGAAGGGAGCAACTCTTGTTTTGGAGGCTAGAAGGCAAACAGAACTGGTTTCAGAGGTTGTCAACCTGATTTAGACATTTGCTCCATAGGCAGACTTGCTAGCATCTGCGAACCCATGGAGTTGAGTAGACGTGAGGTCTTCGACTTGAACATCACCCAAGATGCAACGAGGCGCTGCAATGCTTGAGACTTCCCCCATGTGTGGTAAAACTCCTTCCAGCGCGACGCGAGACCTTTCGGCAAAGCTTCATCCCAACCAAGTTTTAAATGACAAATTTCTTGGAACATGAACTCTAAGGGTAAGATAACTGGTGACAGCAAGCCTAATGGATCAAAGAATCGAGCGGTACTGCTCAATAATGTCCGCTTAGTGAAAGTTCTCTCTAAGGCTAGTCTAGAAAAGGTAGCAAGATCAAACTCGAAATTATCTTCCATCCGATCCCATTGAACTCCAATTACTTTGAAAACGGTTTCTTCGGTCACTGTGTTGTTTGAATTTGACACTGTCCAATCTTCTTCCTCAGTGAAAGGCTCGGTCAATGTAGTAGTGGCCTTACAAGACAGCTCCGGTTCCCAAGACAAAGATTATTCTGCTCTTTTGATCATTTCAGTTAACTCTACACTGTTCGATGCCCACTTTCTCATATTAAACCCTCCTTCTCTGAACCTCAACTTCAACTTGTGGTAAAATTCAAAACTCTTAATTACCGAGTTCCCTCCAGATGCAAAGTCATCAACATACAAAGCTCTTACAACAGCAGCCACAAATTCAGGATCAATGTTCTCATACCTTGCTAAGTGGTTTCTCGATGTTACATTCAAAATGAATGGGGAGCAAACTAAAACAAACACAAGACTAGTGAATCTTAATGTGATCACTTCCGGATTCAGGGAGTTGAAGTCATCTACCCATTGGAACCTTAACACATTTTTTTCTGCAGGGTTGATTCCAATGCTCAGGAATGCTTTTTTTTCTAAATTTCCGATCAAAACCACTTTATGGAGACGAAATCTCAGTAAGGAATGAAAGATCAATGGAGTTAAGGATGGACCTGGTAAAAGACAGTCATTCAAACTTAGTTCATTGCGGGATTCAGCACTGGCGTCATAAACCACACGCAGTTTAGTAGTGGTTCTCTCTTCTTTCAATGCGTCTTTATGAGGAATGTAATGGACAGTTCCAGGAAGGGTAGCTAAATCATGACTCTTGTCAATCAATTCAACAACACCAGCATTTAATTGTTCCTTGATGACACTGTCATATTGTTGGAGTAATTCTGGCTTGGACCTTAATCTTTGCAATGAAGAAACAAGGCGATTCTGTGCCAACAAGTAATTGTCTGGAATTATCGGGTGTTCAGTCTTGAAGGGAAGAGACATTTCATACTGGTTCCATTGAACTTCGCTTTGGTAAGATAGTCTCAAGAAAATCTCCCTCTCTATCCTTTACTCCAAGAGTATCACAGTCCCAAAACGTACTTAGCTCCTCTTTCAGTAAGAAATCATCTGTACAAGTTCTCTTCAATTACTTGACATTCAGTTGTCATAACAGTTGATAACTGTGTATTCGCACTTACCGCATTCACAGGACTACTCAATACATATCCTAATCTTGTGCGAATTGCCACTGGTCCATGGAGCTCCCCCTTTACCACGTGATTCTGAACCACAGACCAGTAATGATCTGCTCTAATAATGACATCAATTTCTAGATCCTCATCGCCTCGTGAGTGATCAGCCAAAGGTAAGCCTTGCAGATGTGGGTAACACTGCTGTGCAATTTCAATGGTCTGGTTTGTGAGGGGACCACAGATCAACTCAACTTCATAGGCATTAATGAACACTGTCAAATTGTCTTGACATTCCAATGAAAAGTGAACGATGCTACATTGTTTCAATGAGGGTTCATTGTTTCCAAAAGTTTGTATTAGAACTGTATCGCTTCCAGTTGGTGGTAAGCTCAATTTGCTCCTTAACCGTGCGCTTATATAACTAAAGACTTTAAGGAAAATGAATCAAAAAGGATTCTCACATTGCAAGAGTTTCCTCCATGAGGAATTCTGACGTTAGCTCTGGCCGTTTGTAACAAGATGCACTTGTTATTAACGTCTTGAGTAAAATACGAGTTTGTACTCACAGTTTGTTCTCGATTGCTGTCTTTAGCCTTTCTGGTCGTGATTGGATACTCTGGATAGTGTTGAACGCTACACAAAGCCACGTGATGTTTTCCACTGCAACGATGACACCTTGCTCGACAATCTCGACTCACAAGACTGCTCCTCAGATAACCAAAACCTTTTCCTTTTTGATGTAGAATTTTCTTCCTGGATCTGTAACAACAACATTTAATAGTTGGCTGAGGTCCATTGCAGAAAGTGCACCATTTATCCTTAGATAGCGGCGGTCTTTCGTTGCTTGCAAACGAGGTTGACGATGTGGGGGGTCTATTGTTTTGACCTGAGCGAATTCCAAACCCACGTCTCCTTTTTCTTTTAACTTTGTTTGCTCGGTTACCTTTCCCAAAGCACATCTTTCTCGAATTTGCAATTCTTCATTAAAAGTCTTGACGATTGTATCAAAGTCCCACTCTTCAGATGCGATGCGACTCAGATAAGGCGTAACTCTTGTGGGATCTTTCCCATATTTACGGGTGTCACAAATGTTCCATGTTTCAGTCGAAATACCGATTCCCTTTAGACTTCTAACTGCCGCCTCCGTTAGATCCAAAAGCTGGCGCAATTGCTTTAAGTCGCTCCCGTCGCTTACTTTTGGAAGCTGCATGAGCAACTCGATAAGTTTCGAAATAATGACTTGTTTATTTCCGAAGCGTTTGTCTAGAAGTTGGACGGCGTGGTTGTAATTCGAGCTTGTCAATGCTAAACCAGAAATTGCCTCGGCTGCTGAACCGTCAAGGAGCGACTTGAGATACTGGAATCTTTTCACGTCGCTTAAGGTGGTGTTTTTGTGAATGGCCGATTCAAACGACTCCCAGAATGGTAGCCAGTTGATTGGGTCGCCTGAAAATTTTGCCAATTCCAGCTTGGGCAACTTTGCCTGGGTCGGAATTGTTGACGCGTTTGATTGTGTTCCAGCCTGAATACTTGAGTTAGAGTTTTGCGAGCCCAATGTCGTTCTTGTATCTCCATTTGGCGCTCCGCGCGCGGAGCTCCGCATTAACGTGGGTTATGACAAACCCAGACGTTCCTTTTAACTTGTAGTGGACAAAATAGCATGTCCAAAATGTTCCATTTCCTTGGAATTATGAATGGGCTTCTTATAGAAGTTGTGAAATACACAATCATTTTTCCAACTGGCGAACTTGATTACTTTTTGCAGAGGAAGCAGCCCTTGTGATTCTCGTGATGTGGTATTTGAATACTGTGGTGTCAACACCCAATTGGTGCATAACATTCTTTGCCACCTTGGTATTGTGTAGGAATGGTTATCACTACTACCACTACTGCTTCCTCTTGTCTTTTGCTTAAATTTACTAAAGAAATCTGCCATAAGAGAAGTGATCTCACTCAAAATTCAGAATTTGCGGGAGCACATGCGCACACTGGCAGCTACAGACAGCCTCTCGTCTGAAGGAGGTCTTGTAATATTGAGCAGAGGTTGTTCCCAACTTTGGGAAGAGTGCTTTACATGTTGGTCAGTATGAAACGAATATGACGTAGCACCATCCTTTCGCATGTTCTGAAGGTTCATTGAGTGAATTGTCTGGCAGCGTTGTCCTGTTACAAGTGCTCGTAACATAAAAAACTTATAGGTGAGGGATTGTAAGATAAGACCCCTTAATGGATTAAGATGCCTTAGGTATTCAAGGACTACTCTGGTGTCCTAGGTAGATAAATACTTAGATAATGCTGCTCGGGACTAAAACACCCCTCTGATAAGACGTTGAATGAGGGGGTGTGTCCCAATTGTAGTATTCTAGTCTAAGACTATAAGTGTGTATAATACACTCCTTTCAGTGTTAATACGACTGCACCCTAGTCCACTATCATACGGTTCCTGTAAAAAAAAAATCTAAAACTGCACATTATCGTAGTCAAAGTTGGTCCACAGGTTGTTGATGCGAAAATGACTCCCATTTTGTAAGGTATAAGTGGTACTGTTTTTGTGTGCTGGATCGCCAGGAGTTGAAGATGGCGTTCTGAGCGGCTGGTAAAATCCCTTGACTCTCGAGGAATCTCCTGACAATAGGTAAGCCATAAGTCTGAGTTTGTTTCCCAATGGATGAGGTAGATTGCTTTTGAAAGCCAGGTGCACATTGGTCATTTGCTTGGGAATGATAATTGGTCTGCTTATTAAGAGTCTGTTAAGCTCGGGGTACCAAGCTTGTTTCGGCCACCTTTGGAGCAATCAGGATGGCTAATGCTGAGTCCCTCTCCATTTTGTGAAGTACTTGTGGTAGGACACTAAACGGGGGGAACGCATAGACAAAACAGGTAGTGCAGTCCACAGTTAAAGCATCCACTGCAAGCGCATGTGGGTCTGGAAACCATGAAAAACATAGGGGGCAATTATGGCGCGCCATGTGTTTTAAAATTTACACTTATTTTCACTTGACCTGTTGAAATCCACACATCTTATCAGAAATGAGAAAGAAATGTATCGAAATGCAGATAGTTATTATGAAAAATACGCGTTCATGCTAAATCACTGAATGAAGGGGTAGTTAGTTTCTAAAGAAACTGTGGTGCTGCGTCGGTGGGGAAGTAGTATACAAAAATTTTGGTTTTATCAACGGAGTTGATAATGTAAATTGGCCACCGTACAGAGATTCTAAAAGCTGACGTTTCGAGCGTTAGCCCTTCGTCAGAGCGAATCCAGAGAGAATCCAGAGCGAATCCAGAGCGAAGGGCTAAAGCTCGAAACGTCAGCTTTTAGAATCTCTGTACGGTGGCCAATTTACATTATCAACTCCGTTGATAAAACCAAATTTTTGCATGGTAAATCACGTATATCATTGTATGAAAGTTGTAAGACATGTACTGAAATCTTTGGGCATGAGCGTGAAATGCATTTAACAACGATTACAACTTAACACAATGCGTCTGTGTTGGTTCTATATTCTCAATGCAAATTTCGTAACCTTTTTACCATGCTTGTCGCACCGAATCTCAATGTATGTTACACATTTTCTCAGTACGGTCAGTGAACACATTTTCAGTGTACCTTGTGAACAAATCTCAACATCATAATAATTCATGTTATCCTTCCCAAAAAGTCACTGGAACACAACAAACGAAGATAATGTGTCAGATATCGTGGAAGCTATCGTTTGGAACCTCCAGGTTAGGATTAGTCTCGACAAGAGCCGTTGCTGTCAATCGTGATACTCGTGAAACCCCGGCCCTAAAGTTCATCAATCTGTCGAAGAAGAAACGGCATCTATTTTTCGAAGTCCCAGTGTTAGTTTTCACGCCCAATTATGTGTAGCTTTCGTGACATATTTCTAATTTTGAAGTTTCTTACGTAACACAATTCTTGTAACATGTTATAATCAAATAGTTCAATGTTGTAAGACAAAATTAATTATGCTTAGCCCTCACTTCACGAATCATTCCCATTATCATCTGGAAGGCTATAGATCATTCTTTTACGAATAAAAATCTAGGAATCATTCGAATATCTTAGACTAAAGTAAGTTAACAAATTTGCTATAATTGTTTAGAATAAGATTTTTCATTTCATCGTTTTGCTAAAGTGTCTTTTATTACGTTGGATGAAGATGCATACCACGGTAATAGTCCAGTTAAGTTTTTTTACGTGGCATACCACGTCTTAAAACCGGTCTGGTGTCTTTTTTTTTCGTGGTAGTCACAAATGTGCATACCCCACGGATATTGAATTAGGCTCCGATCATGTGACTTTACTTTTTTCAGTATTCTGAAACTTCCAAACTCTCCGAACGTCCCTGCCCCGAGTATACTTTCTCGACCTTCACGATCTGCGAGCGCGTTAGACCACTCGGCCACCGTGACACACTTCCGTTACCTGGATGAAAGCAAACGTTTAGTGTCGAATCTTTTCGCCCACCATGATTGACACAGTATTAAACTATTCGATAAAGTGGACAGATGCTTTTTCTCTGAGAAAGGCAAGCTTTAAAGGTAAGGAGAATTTTCGACGTTATTTCTAGATCTTGCTTCGCACTTGTGTGTTCCACTGTGAACATTATTTTGCATAGAACGAATACGTCATTAGAAGTATTTTGCATAGAACGAATACTCCAATATCTCTTGGGAACCAGTTTGTTCACCGTTTTGACGTAGAAAGAAAATAAGAAAATAGCTTTCAACGATCAAGCAAGATAAAAAGTGAAATCAAGTTTAAAAAATGAATTAGCTATCGCCGTCACGGGGACTTCGCAGTGGTCCCCCATCCGGGTACTAACCTCAATCGGAGGAGCTTAACTTCAGCTGACACTTGGTCTAGCATCAACGATTGTGATCTTTGTGTTAAATTCGCACATGTATCTTGTTGTCGAACTTTATAAAATTCGGGATTCCAATTTTATTCCTTTTAGTATTTCCGAACTCCCATACAGCGATTAGATGTCCCACTCTTCTCTCTTCTTCTCTGAGCGCGCGCTAGACCACTCTTTGCTCACAATATAAGCTATAGCAAATCCTTTCCGCCCGCGATGATTGAACCTCATCTCAAAGTATTTGATAAAGTGGACAGATGATTTTTCCTTGAGAAAGGGAAGCTTTAAAGGTAAGGAGAATTGTCTAAGTTATTTTTAGATGTTGCTCCGGTCTCGTGTGTTTCACTGCAAACGTTTAATATTGCATAGAACGAATACTCTACTCGATTTGTTTTTCTTGCGAACCAGTTTTTTCAGTCGTTCCAAAACATTTTGTGAATCGAACCAGTGTGTTCAATCGGCCATTGTGCCTAGCATTTGAGAAACGGTCATAACCTATGAGCAAGGGAACCTTTCTTTATTATTATTATTATTATTATTATTATTATTATTATTATTATTATTATTATTAGTGACAAGCTGCGAAACAACACTTCTCGAGTCAACACTGACCCGATGAATCATGATTATTCCATCTCTAAACATTTCTGGGGTTAT
>NC_090885.1:812857-825357 GCF_036669925.1 Montipora capricornis
TAAGGCGATCATACATTTTTCCCATCATGTCCGCCATGTGACCCATATTTTGGCTTAGGTTCGCCAGCGTCTCTTCCAGACTGGGTTTTTGACCCGGCGGGTCACCTGTAGCGCCCGGTGGGCAGATTGGGATCACAGAGGATGGGGTTAGCTCGTCCGCCATTTAAATAAAGGATTTCTGACGGAAAATAAAGGTTAGTGGAAAACGAATAAAGGACAAGGCAAATTACTCACGTTCGGTGACTCCTGTAAAGCACTGTCCAAAGGGTTGGAATCGCTATAAAATCGTGTCGACTGGCTCAAAAGCAAACACTGCAATGACTTGATAAGCATGTCCATGCTTCTCATGTAACTCCGTAGTGACTCGGACTGATGTCGAGGTAGAATTGTAGGTGTTCGTGGAAAAAACAATTGGACGAAAGGGACACCCAGTTTTGTGAACCTTTGGTAGACCATAAAGAACCCCATGTGTGGAACCATTGGGTAGGACCTTTTGAAGGGTGAAGTCGTCAATCAGGTGATCTCTTTTTAGTTGTTGGAGGTAACAGATTGAACTTTGTTCTCTGGACTTGGGCTGGTTTTCTGTCAGTTGTTTTGATTTCGTCTCATCGTAGATCAACTGTTTCATCTTGGTCAAGTAATCATGCTTTTTCACAATCACGACGCCGTTTCCTTTATCCAGTTTCGTGATGACGATAAAGTCATCTTTGCGAAGATCATTGAGGGCTTCCCATTCTTCTTTGCTGAGTATATGTTTCTGCTTAGAGAAGTCACATTAATAAATCAGGGCACCCAACGTCAATTTTCGGAAAATATCTGTTCGGAAGACGATTTGAGATCTAGAATGTATGGAACATTTGTTGTAAAATTTCTTGCTTGCCTGCTTCTCCTAGGATTTTTGAACATCTTAAAAATGGTATAACTGCCCATTCTTAACGGATTTTTACCCTAAAAGGGTCACCTAGAATTTTCGGGAGCCTTTTTTCCGGCTGAAATTTTCGAAAAGGTAGGTTTTGATCCCTATAATTTTCGGATCACTTGACTTTCAGCTAGGAAATCCGAACAGATAAAAAACTCTTAAGGGATAAGAATATGCTTATATCTACCGTTTAAATACTAAAATGAGTTTAACCATGCTATGTTTAAGTGGCTTTGAACTATATTCTCGTTGGGTACCCCTGATAAATGTAGTTGTAAGAAATGTTTTTTAATTGACACTTTAACCTATCCTCGTTTTCAACCTCGTTTTCAAAGCAGTTTTTTAGAACACCCAAAGAATCCAGTCTTTTTTCCCCTACAAAGATAAACTAGCTCCTTTCTTCAGATCAAAAGTAGCGTAGAGAGCAAACTACTGGGATTGCAATGATTTCTATATAGGGAAAACGAAACGCCGATTACTTCACAGAAAAACAGAACATTTTAAAGCGCCCCGTAAAGCCCTAACTAAAAATTGTCACGAATCTGCAATTGCTGATCATGTTTTCTTAACCAAACACATAATTAAGTGGGATCATTTTGAAATATTAGCAACTGGTGGATCAGACATGCATTGTAAAATTAAAGAGTCTCTGTTTATCCGTGATCTAAAAGTCTGTTTACGAGCCAAGTGGCCCATCAGCGCCGGAGCTTATCCCGGTTTCTGTGGCATAGAGCGACTAGGAGTATTTTTTTACTCCCCCCTGGATGGGATGCCAGTCCATCGCAGGGTTTACCCCCAGCATTTTGCCGGCACCCATTTATACACCTTGGCGGAGAGAGGCACCGTGGGAGTAAACTGTCTTGCCCAAGAACACAACGCAGTGTCCCCAGCCAGGATTCGAACCCGGACCACTCGATCCGGAGTGGAGCACGCTAACCATGAGGCCACCGCCAAGTTCAATGTTCTAAAACGAAAGAAAGGAATTCCACATCTCTCAAACTAGGACAACGACTCAATCATTTTCAGTTATTCGCATCTTGTGTTAACGGAAACAGAGCAAAGTGTTCCAGCAAGAGGTTTACGTTTCTGTCTACCACCAAAAAAAAGTTGAAAAATATGAGGCCAAAAGCTCTTTCGAACTGCTCTTTCGAGATTTAAAAAGACACGGACCCACTCTGACTCATGATAGCTTAAAGTACATTTATTCATGTGACTTCTCTATGCAGAAACATATACTCAGCAAAGAAGAATGGGAAGCCCTCAATAATCTTCGTAAAGATGACTCCATCATCATCACGAAACCGGGTAAAGGAAACGGCGTCGTGATTGTAAATAAGCATGATTGCTTGACCAACATGAAACAGTTGATCTCCGATAAGACGAAATTCAAAAAACCTGAAAGAAAACCCCACCAAATCCAGAGAACAAAGTTTGATTTGTTACTTTCGGCAGCTAAAAAGAGATCACCTGATTGACGACTACGCATATCAAAAGATCCTAACAAATGGTTCCACACGTGGGATTCTTTATGGACTACCAAAGGTTCACAAAACTGGGTGTCCCTTTCGTCCAATTGTTTCTTCCACGAACACCTACAACTACAACCTTGCATCTTACCTTGTAAGCGTCCTCCAACGTATCTCTACAAACTGTTTTTCAGTTAAAGACTCCTTCAGTTTTGACGAATGGGCCAAACAGTACACTCACAACGGCGAATTCATGTGTTATTTTCATGTCAGTTCACTATTCACTGTCCCGCTGGATGAAACTATTCAAATTTGCCTTGATAAGCTGTATGCCCTCGCAAATAATAATGGAAACTTTATTTGTCTTCGACTACAGTTGTAAATCTCTCTACGTATAGGCAATTAACAACTGGCTGCTTGAAATTGAGTGATATACTTGTATACTGTATTTACAAATGAATAAAAAAAAATATATATATATATATGCATATATTACAGTTTTATTAAGTCTGGGCTATCCCAAGTCTTATTTCTACGACAGAATATAAAATATGTTGCTCTAATGGCGAGACTTATCATTTTTTTGATTATATAGTGTTGTTGCGTTTTGTCAATGCCAATGTCATTCATCATTTCTAAAAACGTAGAGCATTCGTTGGAGAGAACACCAAGGGAGCTCATGGAAAGGTTTACAAATTTGACAGATCTGTAGTTACTTCTCATGTCTTTGACCACGTTCATGTATTTTTCTTTTTTGCGTTCTACATTGTTTTTAAGGTTAGATTCAAAACCAACCGTTAGTTCTAGAATATATAGGCACTTGGACTGTATTAGGAAAAGAAGATCTGGACGATAATTTTCACCAGTTATAATTGAAGGACTCGGAAAGCCATTGACATCAGCATAGAGTGAAGAGCGATCATTAATTACAGGTTGAAGTGAATTGGCAATGAAGTTGAGAATTGAGTCGTGTCTCCAGGTGAAGCGATCGAGGAAATGTTGACAACCAGCGACAATGTGGAGGAGTGACTCAGGGTTAAGGCAAAAGGAGCAATCAGGACTTTGTGATAATCCCCATCTTGTCATATTCGTACGTGTAGGAAGGGAGTTGTTGATGTAGCGAATGGTAAAATTGTAGATGTTCTTGGGTAAATGAGACTGGGCAGACGACCAAATAGAGTTAACAGATGACAATGAGTGCTTGATAACATTTGCAAAAAAGAAACCTTGAGATGTTAAGTGGTGTTGCAGTTTGTCTTCTTGATTCGAACGGAAGTCTTTAAGAACTTCCTTGGTGGATTTGAACACATCGTATTGAATATTGGTGTGACTGCTTGACGACTTCCAGAGATCTTTTAGAGAATCATTCCGTGACTCTTTTAAGGAATTGCGGAGAACTGTTTTGCACTGAGTGAATTTAACTGAAGGAGGACAAATATTAAGGCCAAATTTATTGCGTTCTAGAAAAACATTACTCAGTGTACCAGATATCGGGATTTCAAGCCATTTTCGAATATAGCCGTTCACTATAGAATCAAGATTTGCTATTATCCAGGTTTTTGATATGTCAGCTACAGTAAAATGCCAGGACAGTTTAGATAGCACATAGCGGCTGTACAGCAGAAGTTTGAATTTGGGATGCAGTGGTTTCTCATCAATGTCACACATCAAGTCTTGTACAAGAGAGGACAATTCTGACATGTGTTGGTTGTTAGACATGTTGAAGTCAAAGTAGCGTCCTAAGTAACGAAATGATTCACCCATTTCCACACACGGGACAAGAACTCCATTTATCAACAGTTTAGGTAGATATTGGACAGATCTGGTGTACAGTTTCCGTATTCCAAAAGTAAAACATTTGTCAACCCTTATTATCATATTAGACCATTGACACCAGATTATAAAGCGGTTGATTAGGTGCTGATTTTCTGATTCCTGACCACTTATAACAGCGGCGTCGTCTGCGAACTGGAACCAGTGGATCGGATTTAAGAACCTTAGGGAAAAGCCAAATTGACGATATTTTTCAGATTTAATGTGCTGGAGAAACGTGTTAAAACACAAGTTAAAAAGAAGAGGGCTGAGGCAATCACCTTGAAGTACGCCACGACCAATAGATATAAATGGAGTACGAAATTCATTGGTAATTAGAGGTTTTGAAATCAGTGTACAGACTTTTAACCAGAAGTTTGACATGATCAGGGATATGGTGGTAATGAAGAGCGGTTTGAATCAAATTGTGATGAACTTCACCAAAGGCGTTTTTGAGGTCTAGGAGAGTAATGACAAGAGAACGCTGCTTGGTACGAGCTTTGTTAATGATGTCAGCCATTTGAGCAGTATGCTCAAAAGTTCCTGAGAGACCAGGTGTAAAGCCTTTTTGAATTTCATGTTCAATATAATTATTAGCGGCAAGGAAGTTGAAAATGGCATTACGAAGGCACGAGGTAAAAACCTTTAAGGGCACAGATTGCAGAGTAATTGGACGAAAGTTGGCAGGGTCATTAACGTTTCCTTTCTTGTGGATGAGGATTGTGCATGCTTTCTTCCATTCGCTTGGGACGGATCCAGTTGACCAAGCCGTACGGATAATTTCAGATAAATAGGTGCGAAGGAACGGACATCTTTTAAAACAAATGATTGATAATTGATCTAAGGGACAAGGAGAACCGGAAGCCTTCATTTTTCTAATCACATTTGATATCTGTTGGTATGTAGGAGGTTCAAGGTTAAAAGGAATAACAGGATCAGATAACGTTGGTATCCAGCTTGGAAGGTTGAAGACTCTGGTCGGATTTAGTGACGATAGAGTTCTTGTAAAGTAATCAAAACACTCGTCCATGGAGAATGAAGGGAGCATTTCGGCTTTTATATTGAAGATCTTTTTGACATAACCCCAGAAATTTTTAGAGATGGAATAATCATGATTCATCGGGTCAGTGTTGACTTGAGAAGTGTTGTTTCGCAGCTTGTCACGCAGTAGGCGAGATACGTATTTTATTTCAGCGATATCTGCGCTAGCGGAGTGTTTTAAGACTTTGAGAGATTTCTTCAGATCATGTTTAGATTTGTCTTCGTACTTTTTTATCAGGCGTTCATCAGTAGCTTGTGCGACTTGACCAAAGTTGGCAGAGAAATAGTCATAAATAGTGTCATTTAAAAGTTTGATACTTGAGCTGAGATTCTGAGCCGTGATTGGATGATTAAGAAAAAGGACTGATTTGAAATATTCGTTGGCCGTTATCCATTGATCGTCAGATTTAGGTAGATTTATTGCTGTTTTAATATCAGGAAAACCATAATCTCCAGGTTGAAGAGAAGAGACACCAGAGGTTATTAAAGGAACACTTCCATTGCCATATTCTTGATCAGTGAGCGTGATATCATTGAGGTCAGCGCGAAGTTGATCATTCAAACCCAAAACAACTCTACAGCTCCTTTGATGCATCTTTAATCCTCTGTTTCCCTTACAAAGTTTACCACAACAGCACTTTGTGAGACAAACATGAGAAGCAGTGTCTGCTACAGGATCATGATCATTCGGGAGTTGTTCCTCTCCAACATTGTGACGTTCCGGTCGATGAATTCGTTGTTTGCAGCGCCACGCATGGCGGCCCAGCGAGACAAAATCTTTTTCACAGAAAGAACAGACGACTCCAGCCAGTAAAATGAACAGAAAACGTGGATAGGCCATTTAAAAGCAGCAAAACAGAGATTAACTAATTAAGATATCAATTCAAGCATAAAATGACGATAAAACTGGAGACATGTACAGAGCGTGTTTGCTCTGCTCGATGTCCAATAATAATAATAATAATAATAATAATAATAATAAATTATTGCTTATATAGCGCTATTTACAGTGACAAGATCAATAGCGCTTTACATAATAAGATCTATAAAATCAACAAATAAGATAATTAGGATATTTATGATAAGTTAAAAACTTAAAAGTAATACAATTAAAAAGATGATCACAAGTCTAAATGGCAATATAACATTAATATATTTAACTGCTAATCAAGGAAAAATTGTTTAAAAAGGAATGACTTAATTGACTTCTTGAAAACATCTACAGATTGAATAGTACGTAATTGTGATGGGAGCTCATTCCACAAATGCGGTGCTGATGCCTGGAATGCGCGCCCACCCAAGGTTACAAGCATCTTCCCACTTGGTGGCTTCAACAGAATGCCTGAGTTGGATCTAAGAATATACGAGGGCTTGCATTTAATAGATAAAAGATTGCTGATGTAACTAGACGCGAGGCCATGAATGGCTTTGAAAGGTAATAGCAGAATCTTAAATTGAATGCGCGCTTGCACTGGTAGCCAGAGTAACTCATAGAGTACCGGAGTTATGTGGGAATACTTCCCAACATCCATTATTACTCTAGCGGCAGCATTTTGCACCCGTTGCAACTTAGCTATTTGTTCTTTGGGAAGGCCATACAGTAAAGCATTACAGTAGTCTAATCTGCTCGTGATGAATGCGTGTACCAGATGGAGTAAGCTGTCTCTCGATAGATACTTCTTAATGCGTCTGATGTTATGTAAGTGGTAAAAAGCTGTCTTACATACGTTTGTTATGTGGTCACACATATGCAGGTTGGGGTCGAGACAGCAACCTAGATTTCGAACTCGCGAGCTAGGTTTAATCTCTGAACTACCTACTTTAATGTTCATAGCCTGCAATTTAAAAAGTTGCTGCCGAGTTCCAATAATCATAAACTCGGTATTATCATCGTTAATAAGGAGTCTGTCCTGGATCAGCCAGCGCCTGATTTTCTCGATACAACATTCCATTGAACGAACGGCATCCTCCTGGGACGTGCTACTGTTAGGCTTGAAGCTCAGGTAGATTTGCGTGTCGTCAGCGTAGCAGTGTGCATGTGGAAGCTGATCCCCAACAACCGAGAATAGCTTGGATACATAGATAACAAAAAGCAAGGGGCCCAGACAGGACCCTTGTGGGACACCACAGTCCAAGCTGAAGCGCTCTGAGAGAGATCCCATGACGGAGACTCGCTGACCTCTGTTGACCAGGTACAACTTAAACCATTCTAAGGCCACTCCACATATCCCAAGCTCCTCGTTCAGACGTTTTAGCAGGATGTTATGATTGACCGTATCAAAAGCGGCGCTAAGATCAAGCATGACCAGGAACCTGACCTCTTGAGTGTTCATTTTCATGAGAATATCGTTCGTAACTTTAACAAGAGCTGTTTCCGTGCTATGATTTTGACGATATGATGATTGAAACTCTGGGTATAGTGAGTGGGTCATCATATGGGTGTGTATCTGTTCAAACACCGCCTTCTCAATCAGCTTAGAAACGTACTGCAGGTTGCTGACAGGTCTGTAGTTCTTGTATAGGAGGTCCAGACCGAGTGCGCACTTCCAGTCATCCGCGAACAACCCAGACTCAAGTGATAGATTGATCATTTTCGTCATGATCGGTAAAAGGACGTCGATGCAATCCATCACTAGGGGGGTAGGCATGGGGTCCAGAGTGCTGCTTTTTTTTGCACTGCTTCCGATGAGTTTGCGAACCCTCTCCTCCGTAAGGGGGTTGAATTTGCTGAACGAGGAAGGTGGTACTGTGGCGTAGTCATTGGGAGGGGATGGCAGCCCTTGCGCCATGTTGTCGAGCTTGGAACCTATGGTCTCAATTTTCTGAACAAAGAACGTTCCCAATTGATTTGCCAGTTTAACGTTATTATTCACAGGGGGGTACACAGCCCTGTTGTCCCTCTGGTTAAGGAGCTTCTTCACTGCCGAAAAAAGACTGCGTTGATTGGTACTATTATCCTGGACAAAGTCATTATAGAATTTGCATCGAGTTTCATTCATCAAAGCATTCACACTGTTCTTTTTTGCTTTATACGCTAACATGTCTTCTCTTGTGCCGGTGCGTCGCCACTTCCTCTCGGCCTTTCGCTTTTCCCTCCTTGCTACCTTGATTTCCTCGTTAAACCAAGGGACCAACGGTCTGGAGCGTATCACTTTTGTACACAATGGCGCTTGCCGGTCGAGAACTTGAACTAAGGTCGTGTTATAGCTGTTGACAAGTTCGTCAAGTGTATCGGGAGTGTTTTGACAGAGCTGTGAGGAGGACAATTCAGCCGCTAGCTTTTTCCTGTCAATGCCCTTGATTTTCTTATAGGACACTTGTTTTACTTTCGGGGGTGGTTTACCCAACTGGAGATCGCATAAGACAGTAACATGATCAGAGATCAAGTAGTCAGTTATAGGCTTCGCACAGAGCAAAGAGTCCGAGCATCGCGTAATGATTAGATCCAGCGTATGGCCAGAGATGTGCGTAGGCTTGTCAACGTGCTGCTCAAGGCCCATCGAAGTCAGTAATTCCAGGAAGCGAGAAGCGATTGGTCCTAAAGAATTTACTCTTGTTTGCAACAAAGAGTCATTTTGTTTTTGATCATGTGGTGAATACTATGACCAGATTGATGGCAAGTGGCAAGTGGGCTCTCCACTTGGTCCTGTTTTGGCAAACATTTTCATATGCGATTTTGAAGAAAAATTGGTGATGAAGAACATCAATCAGCCTACTATTTGGTTCCGGTATGTGGACGATGCCTTTACTCTTTTCAAGAAAAAAATGATGCTTTAAGTTTTTTACATTACCTGAATGGGAGACACAACAACATTAAATTCACAATTGAGTTTGAAGAAAACGATGAAATTCCATTCCTTGATAATGAAACGCAATCGTGACAACTCCTTTTTAACATCAATCTACCGAAAGAAGACATTCACCGGTCTTTATACCAAATGAGACTCTTTTACTCCGCGTAAATACAAAATAAACCTAGTCCGCACTTTGGCTAATCGCTGCATTAGAATTTGTTCGTCACCCCGATTGTTAGAGTTTACCTTAGATGACCTTAAGAGTTAAATATAATATAAATGATGTCATTGAAAAATATAAAAATAAGCCAAAAGATCTTGTACAGTTAGGAAAAAAGAAGTTCTTATGTTCTACCTTTCTTAGATCATCACAGCAAACACCTCAGAAAACAGCTGAGGTCTTGTATAAACAAATGCTATGGTTTTTTCAACCTCAAAATAGTTTTTCAGAACACCCGAAGAATCAAGTCTTTTTTCCCTTACAAGATAAACTCGCTTCTTCCTTCAGATCAAAAGTAGTGTACAGAGCAAACTGCTGGGATGAGAGGCACCCAACGAGAATATAATTCAAAATCACTTAAACATAGCATTGTTAAACGTATTTTAGTATTTAAATGGTAAATATAGGCACATTTCTATCCCCTAACAATTTTCCATCTGTTCGGATTTCCTAGCTGAAAGTCTAGTGATCCGAAAATCATAGGGTTCAAAACTTACCTTTTCGAAAATTTCAGCCAGAAAAAAGGCTCCCGAAAATTCTAGGTGACCTTTTCATGGTAAAAATCCGTTAAAAATGGGTAATTATACCACTTTTCAGATGTTCGAAAATCCTAGGACAGGCATGCAAGCAAGAAATTTTACAACACATGTTCCGAAAATTCTAGATCTCAAATCGTCTTCCCCTGTGGGATTGCAATGATTTCTGTATATAGAAAACGAAACGCCGATTACGTGACAGAAAAACTGAACATTTTAAAGCCCTAACTACAAATTGTCACGAATCTGCAATTGCTGATCATGTTTTCTTAACCAACCATAGAATTAAGTGGGATCATTTTGAAATAATAGCAACTGGTCAATCACTGTCCCGCACTGTTGCCGAGTGGGAAAGTCATTTTATTCAGGCTCCTTGCTTAAGTTAGTTGTTACATTCATCTGAGATTATTTCCTTTGTTCAAAGGTAATAATTTATTTTCTTTGTTTTTTAGGGTTTTCGAACCAACGTTTTTTGAATGAAACGAATGGAATCGTCTCATTTTATTTCATATTTCAATTATTATTATTACGAATGCCGGTATCATTACAGCTGGCAGATCGCAGCGAAGAAAGGAGAAAAAGTCAAGTTAGAGATTCAATACATGGACATTTTATGGTGGGACAGGTCATGCACTCGTCATTACTTGGAAATTCAAAATGGAACCTACGCAGATGGAAAACCAAGTACAAGAATGTGTGGTCGTCTCTTATCTGGCATCGTAACATTTTACTCGCACGAAGGTCAAAGCCTAGGAATGGTGGTTCCAGTCAGTTCTTGGAGCTCTTATTATCATTATTATTATTATTATTATTGGAACTGGGCGTTCACAGCTACTTACACAGTTATTAGCTACAACGACACTGTGTCCAACGGTAAGCACACTCAAGTGAATCTGCAGAGTCAATAGTGATTAGCAGTTGAAAAATGCTTTTTTGTAGGTTTTTGTGCAGTCGTGCAAAAGTCGAGGATAGTATTAGAATTTCGAATAAACACAAGGTTTGGTAAAACATTTAAGAATAATTACTAGAAAAAACTTGTGCGACGCTTCGAAGATCATCAAGCTAATATATAGATTTAGCCAAGCCTAAAAGCGGAGGTCTCTGGTTATTTATTCTTACTGTCAGTAGGGTTAGTGAAAATAAAAGGTTTCGAATTGTCCGCGTTTTGATGTTTCCGGTTGCTGCTTTAATAATTTCTTTGCTATCTTCTGCCGAAAAATTCATTGCCTAACTAGTGAATGCCACGGTAAGTTTTACGCTAAAAACCGATATCGCATGTGAAGAAATCGAGCCTACATTGAACTGAACTGAATTGAAATAATAGAACAATTAACGGAAATAGCCTAGGAAAATGAACCCTCGTGAAACCGCACACAGATTCGTTAATCAGTTTACCCTAGTTTAGTGATTATCTGTTCTTGTTACACCGGACGTGGTTTGTGGAAAAGGAATACTGACACTTTAATATGTTCATGTTGTCCTTCAGCAGCATGATTAAAATATATATAGAAATGTTCTATTGAGGCCTTAAACTGCTGTTTAAAAAGTAAAAACTAAAATCCAAGCTTTCGCCGATCAACGGCATCATCAGTGATGAGAAAATATTCCGCGCTCGCTATATATATGCAAAGAAGGTGTAGGGTGAAATGTGTGAAAGATGTGATGTATGTATGAAAGCTATAGAAATAAGCTGTGAGTAGAATACAAATCTCTAATGATGGAGTGTCTCTAAACAAAGGACCTCTAAAAGCGCTTAGGAATCGTCTCTAAAATAGAATATTAAAATGCAAGGTCTGCGAATTCAGTACATTCTTCTCGGGAATTGAGTGTGGGCTTGTATTTTCTAATGTAAAATGCTTCATAGAGGCGTAGCCTATTAGCGGGGTCGTTTTTGCTCATAATTATGTTGACCTCAATGCCTTTGTAGTATTCGTTCTTGCAGGAATAGATGTGTTTTTAACAGAGGATTTTCCGTTGTTGATATGTTCTCTTACGCGGTCATGTATGAAGCGTGTAGTGCTACCAATATATTGTTGGTCGCAGCTGTTACACGTGAGCTGGTACACTGCATTTCTTCGTAAACATAATCCAGTGTTAGAGATAGGGCATTTGTCTCTAGTGCATTTGCGCTCCGTGGAGGTGTGGGATAGGGCTTGTCTGAGCGTGTAGGATTTGAGGGCAATGCGTACTGGGATGTTGTTTTCTTTTCTAAAAATGTTAGTGATCCTGTGATTGAGTCGTTCAGAGATGTAAGGGATCTTAAGATATGACCATTCTGTGTTGCCAGGTTGGTGGTTTCATTGAGGATTTTGTGGGCGTTTCGTCTGCTCTGTACTGTCCTCTGGATAACCGTTGAGGCGAAGGATGTCATCGAACGTGTTTAGGTGTTGTTTTGCAGATATATTTGAGGAGCATCTGTCCTTCATGTGTTTTCGCTCGTTGCGAATGAAGTTGTGTTTGGATTTGGTTGGCATAGCTGATTGATGGTGGACAAATAGTGGTTTCTTGGCTGTTTTTTTGTAGAATTCAAAAGAGCTGTTGCCATCTTGGATATGGTGACTTTGAAATCAAGTAATGACAATGACAAGCCACTCGACGTTATTTCTGGTTTTTAATATGGCCTCAAAAAAGAAGCAGAAGCGTCAAGGGCATCGTCTATATGCCACAAAGTTGATGGGAGACGCAGAACAAATCATCAAAGAGTTCGATTCT
>NC_090885.1:830357-885357 GCF_036669925.1 Montipora capricornis
TAAGGCTTACGGCATAATTGTGTAAAATCAAGTCATCTCTCTCAAGAAATTAAAAAGAGCTCTTGTTTTTATTTTGTTGCTATTGCTTTTTTAAGAGTAGAAGAATACATCATTCAAGGGAAAGACAGTTTTCTTATCAATCCGGATCCGAATTCGTTGTACAAAAAGCGAAACTTTGCCAAGCAGTGTGCTGTTGTTGATTCAGACTCTGGTGAGATTTCTTTAATCTTTATCTTTATCTTTAATCTTTAATAAGTAGACTTCTTAAACAAAACTGAGGCAAAATTTTCCAAAAGGTAAAAGTATTAGATGCTCTCTGGTGGAGAAAATGCCGCTTTTTACGAGGCAGAAATGAAGAAGTTTAATGGGGAAAGCGGCTGGAATGCATCATTTTGTCCCAACCAGCAGCAAGAAGGGGAAACCTCTTGAGGATCTATGTGTTGGTATTTATATTATAGTTTAATTTATTCACATCTGTCGTATTGTACTGGGTAGTAGCCAAAACGCGGGGTCGGGGTCGGGGTCGGGGTCGACATCTTTGTTTTTCGAAATTAAGAGAATTTCAGACTGAAATTGGAATTTTTGTGGGGAATATACACTAACTTCTTGAGACACTGAAGATCCGCTGAGCTCCACATTTTAAAAGCACATTTTAATGTTTACTTCGTAAAAACCTCCGCAATACAATTAAAACGAAACAGAACATAGCCACAGTTCCACGATAGTCGTCACACAACGTTATCATTTGCTTGTTTTCGCAAAATTGTTTTCAATGTTGTTCTGTTTTTTATAGTGATATTGGATTCGATCCCGTGACGTCCGAATAGAATTGACTAGCAAGTTCCCGTGCGACTCTGGCTTTACTACAAACCGTTTCTAGTAAAGACAGACAACAACATGACAGCAACACGAGCAACAAGCAAATTTAAACGTTGCGTGACTGCGTGACGATCACAATTTTTTTTATTTTTTTCAAGAAGTAAACATTGCAATGCTGTTTTTAAGTGTGGAGATTAGCGAGTCTTCAGTGTTTTTGGCAGTTGGCGTATATTTCATAAACTCCAATTTCAGCATTTCCGGAAATGATCTTAACTTCCAAAAACAAACTCCGATTTTCGAAAAGACTAAGTCAGGTTATCGCAAAAACCAACAGGAGAATAACGATAAAAATTGAAACCAAAAAAAATGGAAAAAAGAAAAGGCACCCCGACCCCGACCCCGACCCCGACCCCGACCCCGACCCCGCCCCGGCCCCGCGTTTTGGCTACTACCATTGTACTGTCTCATGGAGACGTACCTACCTTACTAAATTAAACTGTTTACTACTGCTACAGAAAAGAGTACTAAGGATTGTAACACAATAAGGGTGGTGAGATCATAGCAGACCCTTGTTTAGTAGATTAGGTATAATGAACATATTTCAAATTACTAAGTTACAAATGGGTGAGCTTGTATACAAACATCAAAATAACTTGCTTCCTGATATTTATGACTCCTATTTCACAAACATCAGAGAGGCCCATTGATATTGTACACGTTCAAGATCAAACCAAAATCTGTTCAGACCTCGGCCAAGAACGAATTATGGCAAATTCAGTTAGATTTGCAACAGCCAATAGTTGGAATAAAGTTCCTTAACAAATAGAAAATGCTTCCTCTCTCCAAAGCTTTAGAAATGAGCTTAAGGTGATTCCCGGGTAAAAGAACCCGTCATAGATTTCCGATGAAACTTGGTATGATGACATTACAGTACAAGGAGATGTTAAAAAGGTAATAAAAAGAGGGGCTCACCGTGCTTGTTTTCATGCCACGATGCTGACAAATATGGTTATTTAGGTGACTTTTGGTTATCTCAGTGCACAACAAACAAGATCGATTATTTTTCAATGCGGCGTGCTATATCACACAGAGTTCGACTTTCTTTGATTGCGTAGTCATCTACGTCCCAGAAAAAATGGCTTCAAATACCCTGTATTATTAATTGATATTTTTATCCTTTAAAGGAAACATAATTTGGACTTGCTCTGATGGGCCCGTTACGTCTCTATCTGTAGCATTTATTTCATTTGCCAAAAAAGTAGCTATAGATTTCTGCCAAATTTTTTCTCAGTTATTGCGGATATTGTTCTCATTGAATTTATAGAATAAAAAGTGGGGGTCACCGTGCTCGTTTAAGAGAAAAGGAGCTTTTATCTCGCTATCGAGCTTAGTTTGAGGGAAATCCCTTATGTTTTGTACGCGCGCGCGCTCATGTGCGCGTGCTGATGACGCAAAAATCGTGCGCAGTAGGAATGCGCAATGCAAAACCAGGGAATCACCTTAAAGGTCATCTGTTTACACCCAAAGCCCGAGAATGACATCTTGTTTAGCTGTAGTTGCAACGTGTCATTGTTTTGCTTTGTTTACTTTCTAACTTAAACTTATTAATTAACCTAATTATAGTTTATTTTATTTTATTTCTTGGTTTCCACAACGTAGTCAATCATGTCTGCCTGCTATTTAATATTAGATATTAATATTAATACCTTGTATGAATGCTAGATTAGGTGTGCGAACACTACTAACCCTGTGGGTATTTGCTCGCACATCTCCACTCCACATTTTTCTGTTACATGTATTATTAATTTGTATTGTTTTACCTGTGGAAATAAAGAAACCTATGAACCTATGAGGACGAGTATCTTAAGAATAGAATGCACTAGCGACGACAAGCCCTTTTATTTTCGCTCTAAGTGCTATCACTGCTTCATGCAGAAAAAATAACGAACCACTAACTTTTAAGATAGTAATGTGTATTGCATCTGGAGGTGTTGTGGAACTCCGCTTGTTCATGGGTGGCGTGTAAGACTGGATATTGTAACCACTCTTTGGCTCTTACGCTTAAAATTTGTCAATTTTCCTTGCTTGAAAGTGGAGGTACACAAGATTTAATCAGTGATGCGGCAGCAAAATCCTGAAGAGGCATACATTAGTAAGCTTCAAACCTCACCAGAGTTTGAATCAACAACAGCACAACTCGCACCCTGCTTGGCAAACTCTCCCTTTGCGTACAACAAATTCGAATCCGTATCCATAAGGAAACTGTCTTTCCCTTGAATGATGTACTCTTCGACTCCTAGAAAGGCACTAGCAACAAAAAGAAAAACAAGAGCATTTTTTAATTTATTCAAACCGATGACTTGATTTCACACAACTATAGGCCAGATCGAACGATGTAAGCTTTCTAAAGTTAAAAATTTACCTCTTTACAATTTGAGCTTTAAGCAGAATCGTTCCAACATTTCAGCCAAAACCGTAGCTCATCATTTTTTTTAAACCGATGACCTTCTCCCACTTAAAGAAGAACCAGGAATGTAATTTTCCGCACGTCGATCGTTCATTTTCTCCTTTCCTCCACGAAAATACGACGTGTGTATCCTTAAACGCCTCGATGTCATGTCTGGCCGCCACTCGACCCAGGTTGGCCGCCATTTATGAAAACAAGCACATCCTCAGCGAGCGAATGGAAAAGGAAAGAATCAATTTCAGAGTCAACTTTCAATAGCCAGCGAATAGGAATCACGCTAAAGTTAGAAGCCATAAAAAAAAAAAACTCTTTTAGTTCAAGGTCAAAGAAGAGTTTTACTAAAGAATTATTCCACTTTATCGCTGAAAACGAGATCATTCACATTTTGATGTATTTCATTGAAACACGCCAGGTTGGCTTGGAACAAGAATTGGCAAAATACTGCAATGCAGCCAAGAGAAGCGAACTTCAAGCAAGATCCGCTCCAACACTTAAGCTTAGGTGCATTACAAAAATTGTTGAAAACACAAGCTAGTGAAATCCCCCATAATTTTACGAGAACTCATTGCGATTACGTGTTTATAACATAAGGGCAATTTTTTTTTCTTGTCACTGTCGAGGCACAAAGAAAACCAGTTGGGCAAACGGATTTAAAAGCAGCATTTTTAAAATTACCATACTGCTTAAAAGGTCTACTTGTTTTTCTTGTATGCTAATATCTTCCCCTCGCAATTTGAACCTTTGTTCGGACTTCCGAGGGACAAGCTTTTTTATGGAATGTATCTCGGTCTCGTGAACTTGGTCTTTTTTCACTTACCGGAACACTTTTCCGAGACAGACGGCTCATTCTTCCCATTTATAAAGTTTGTTTCGCTAATTACCGATGGATGGAGGAAATTAATATTTTGCGAAACAAAGTTTCATAAAATGACCATTGTGGCAATTCAATATATTTTTCACTCGACCCAGTGAACTTGGTCTGTTTTATTCATCGGACCATATTTCGGAGAAAGAGGGCTCTTTCTTGGCATCTTGAAACTTTGTTTCGCTAAGTACCAATGAGACTGAGGAAACTGGTATTTTGCGAAACAGTGATCTATAGCGTGAAGATTGTTGGAAGGTCAAAATATCGCTCGTTTAACTTAGTCGGTTTGGTGGAAAAGCCGGGTCGCGGGATAACGGGGTGCCGGGGACGTGGAAAACACGGGGTGACTAAATAATGAAAGTAACGTGTGAGAACTGCTACTCTTAAAGAAAAAAAACACTTTAATGGAACTTAACTGGATCATGTGAACTGAAATTTAGCATATTGTTCAGGTAAGTTGGTTCCAGCGGTCGAAAATACAGTGTATATTTAATGGAAAAGGTTGACGAAAAAACTACTTAGAGAAATTACCTAACAGTAACGAAAACAAGGATCGATCGTTTGAAAAATAGGGTTGAAATAACGAAATAAAATAACGTTGCTATTTCATAATTCTTTTTTCCAAGTTTAAATTACAGGGAGGATTTCTATCCTAAAGCGCCGCTTCAATGGGAAGTTAACTGTAACATTTGAACGGGAATCCAAAAACCAAATTTTCTAACATATTTATAAGACACGTTGGAAATTATAAAAAGATAGTATAAAAACGTGTATAGAAAAAGTTGCAAATCAAGTTTCGTCCATCGTGACTCAGATATCTAGGTTATTCCTTAAGTATTGCTTGTGCGTAATTTTGAGCCTGGTTTGGGATTGTATGAGCAGCCTTCGCCGTTGCCGTGGCCTTCGCCTTCCCCGGCCACAGTCCCGCTGGTGCCCGGTAATGCGTGGCAACTCTACGTTTACTCCCTTCAACTGAATATCGCTAGCTTCCCTTGTCCGAACATTGGGCAGTTTTCATTTGTCTTTTACAGTACTTCCCAGCTCAAACAACGACGTGTTTTGACTGTGGCAATACTTTAAAGCCCAATTCTTCTATATCCCCATCTCCGGGAGATCTTGACATTGTTTCAAAGATGGCGAGAAAATGGACTTGCCAAGGGAAACTATTCAGAAAGCCGGAAAATGTTTATTTTCACTGTCATGTCCACTGTATACTATACAAGAGAAACAACCTTCTTTGAAGGCAGGTAGTGTTCACTTCCTCTAGAAATAGATACTTTACTCACAATTAACGCAAAATGATTTTTATAAAAAGTAGAATGAAACATTGCAATAACCACTTAGAACTGTTGACCAACAAAACAGAAGTACAGCAAATTAAAGAAAAGAGAAGCATCGACCGACACAAATGGACAGTCAAGATTGAAACGGATTGTAGTTGGGTAATCGTGAAAAAAATCGGCCCGACGTTCGTCAAGTTTATGGCAAATCGCCTGGATAAGGGTCGTTTTTGCTCAGAATCATCTTGTTTGTGATGGAACAATAGTATCAATTTCATTATTTAGTTTATTTAGTCACCCCGTGTTTTCCACAAACCCCGGCACCCCATGTTTTCCACAGAACCCGGCACCCGTGTTTTTCACAGACCCGGCACTCCATGTTTTCCATAGACCGCAGCAACCCGTGTTTTCCATAGACCCCGGGACCCCGTGTTTTCCAGAGACCCCGGCACCCCGTGTTTTCCATAGATCCCGGCACCCCGTGTTTTCTATAGACACCGGCACTCATGGTTTTCCATATACCCCAGCACCCGTGTTTTCCATAGATCCCGGGACCCCGTGTTTTCCATAGACCCCGGGTCCCCTTGCCTTCTATAGACTCCGGCACCCCATCGCCCCGGCTTTTCCGCCAAACTAACTTAGTCATGTCTACAATTATTGAACAATCTTTACATTTCTTCTTCTGTTCATTTTGTATCATTTTGTTTCATTTTGTTTCGTTTCGTTTCGTCACCGTAAGCCTGAACAAAGCTCGACTGCCTAATCTACGAGATGCTGTTCATTAGGAGATTGCAACCTAGACTTAATACACAATCTGATACCGTCTGTGCAAAACTTTTTACGTGACAATAGATTATTTTGCGCCTTTAGTTTTAGTTTCAATTTTTACTATGATAATAGACTATTTTTATACTTTTAGATTAAACCTTAATTTTTGAAATATTTTCATACTTCTCTTATGTATATGTATTTCACTAGCTTGGTTTTTTTATTATCTTGATAATGAAGACATGGAGTCTTCGAAGCGGAGGAAAAGTTTTTTATCGCTGATTTTTATTCTCAAATGTAGCATTAGAATGTTGTGTAAAACAATTTTCTCCTAGAAATCAGCCGGGAACTCACCAAATTCCGCAACAAGGGGCCACAAAATAGTAACCGATAACAAAAGAGTATACATCAAGGATTTTCAAGTGTGACGAAAATATAAAAGTTGGATTTTCTCTGCCATTTAGGTCCAAAAATTGAGAAATGGTTCAAACGTTCGTTGGGATTTGTCACTGAGGATTTTAAGCAACGACGGCAGCTGCGCCAATCGTAACAAATTATTGCAATAACCGTGATACAAACTCAAGTGCTTTTTACTGAGAAAATGAACAGATTTGCTAAATTTGTCTTAAGCGCAGAATTTGAAAATCATTATCACTCACGCAAAAGTGCATCACTTAGTAATTAGCATCTAACTTGAAGAAACTGAAGGATCGGGAGCGCTGTTAAATTCATAACTCACTGGATATCCGATCCTCCAGTTTTGAGAAACTTCACTGCAATGCGACATAAGAACCAAGAAAAACAGTTAGTATGTCTTTCGTTGTCCTTGTAACCTATTTCTTACTTAAGGTGGCTCAAACCAGTTTCAACACTTGAAAGAAACGTTCTTATTAGAAGGATTGACACTACAACACTTTTTTCAATTAACAGCAATGTTATGGTACCAAATCAAGCACCAATTATTGCTGAAAAAGATTCGGTCATTTTTGTGACGTAAAAAGTTACCATGGCAACAGGAAAGCCCTGCAAAAACACCCCATATTTTAGCTTTAGTTGCTCATTTCTCAAAAACGAACTCGGTGACCCCATTTTTATGAAATATAATCAGCATGGCAGAGTAAAACTTTCTGCAAAGTTTAAAAAATTCTGTGGAGCGGATTCAGAGCCACCTTAAATAATTGAAAAGGTAGCTCTGAATCCGCTGCACAGAATTTCTTTAAACTTTCCAGAGAGTTTTATCTTTGCTTGCTGATCACTGCAATAAAAATTGGAGTCACCGAGTTCGTTTTAAAGATATGAGCAACTAAAGCCAAAATATAGGGTGTTTTTGCAAGGCTTTCCTGCTACCATGGCAGCTTGTTACTCACAAAAATTACTGCATCTTGTTCAGCAATAATTGATATTTCACGACGTGAAATGTTGTAGTGTTGCAGTGTCTATCCTTCTAATAACAAGGTCTCTTGAAAGTGTTGAAACTGGTTATATCTAGAAAACGGCGAAAAAAAAAAACATTCGATCGTCAACAGAGACAAATTGATGTCCTTCGTGCTAAATATAGATAAAATACTAAAGGATGTGGGCGAAAGGAAGAAAGAAAGAATTACCAGTCTGTGTTCTCTAAGCGATTCGTTTCACTCTCCGTCTGTTCCTCGCTGATACTTTCAGACTCCATATTATGACGGATTCTACATGGTTCAAAACGATAAGGACAACGCCAAACATCCATGGAAGCTGCTGAGATTTCACGAACATCACTGTCGTACAAATTGCATTCACTTCCCTGGTTACATCGGGTAAAAGCTCCTCTGAACTAGTGTTATCAGCACAAGCCACCATAAATTTCTCAATTTCGCCGCCGTTCCACCGCTGACGTCACAAACACCCTCCATTGTTTTAACCGGAAGTGAATCCTTCAGAGAAAATTTTCGCCCTTAGTATTTGGAATTTCCTACCAACGAAGTCAGTAATTAATTGTCCGAATATCAACTTTTGTGCGATGTATGGTTAGCTATAGTTAAGGGTTGGGGTTTCATTTATTACTGATAACAGGGATAACCTTTGTTCGGCGGACAGTGTTTGGCGACTTTGTAAAAGCTTTGTTTAACGTAATAACATGTCCTCTTTCTCTGCCCCATTTGAGACAAGAATCCTCACATTGTTACCTGTTTTAAAAATTGTTTTAGAATGTTCCAACTATAGAATTCTGAATGAGTCCAACCGAGCAATGACGCATGTTAACAGCAGCATTGGTAACCTGTGCGATTCCACGTTGTCTGGTTGGTATCGATTTAGCGGAGAGGCTGGGACTCAAATGGCAGATTCTTGTCCAAAGATACATCACTGCAACACAGACTCACCAGGCTGGCTCAGTGGCACGCATCCTACAGTGGCTGAGGAGATAGTTCAACGAAAAGTCTGTTTTTTGCAGCACTTGAATGGGACTGACTGCTGCTACTTTTCGAAGGACATCAGTGTTCGCAACTGTGGAGCGTTTTATGTTTACCGCCTTGATCCACCCAGGTGTTACTCACGTTACTGCAGCAATGGACTGCCACAAGCACCAGGTTTGAACGCACTTTTATTTCCGGCTTTCCCTTCGCTACTTTTGGTGCGAGAGGCTTTCCTGACAAGCAACACCGTTTACCTTAAAAACATTTTAAGTAAAAGGCTTCAAAAACTCGATTTTTTGGTCCTAACGCCGTCTCATGACACAAGCTCGCGCAACCAGGGATAGGATTCCGCCCGGTTGGCGGGCAAGATAGAAAAATTCCGCCCGCCCCCAGAGCCAATCAGATTGCAGGATTCGCAGAATTCCGCACGCTTGCGCATTGAGAAAAAAATAATTTCCCAGTACGGACCTCACGCTAATCCAATATCATAATGTATTTCCCCCGAGCTTCCCAGTCTAGTTCAAATTCAGTTATATCGAAATTGGCTTGTTCTTAATCTTGGGTTATACTAGATACTGCTTTGACCGCACAAATGTACAAGTAGAACATTTTATAAAATAATCCAAAGAGCACGCATTACCAAGTCTAGGTAGTTTAGGTTTAGGTTTAAGTTTAGGTTTAGGTCTTACCAACTTTGGGTAGGGAGCTTTTTTTACCTTCAGAGCCCAAGGAGAAGAAGCAAAAAAAGGAACAGAAGAAAAACAGCGATTTGCAACTCTCGATGATCTCGAGCTAGGCGAACTCGTCGAGGGATCTTAAGAATTCTCCAAGTTCTCTCATCGTAGAATCCTGTTTTGTAAGCATTTCTTACAATTTTCACTGACGTTTTGGAGTTTTTCCAAGAGATTTGAGCTTCAAAGCTGAATCCCATGCATCGACACGACGCTCACTCTGGAGCTTGTACAAAGTTAGATTTTGACTTTGGTAACGCGAAATTTGATTGGCTAGTAGAAAATCCTACTGTCAGTATAATGTATGGAGAAATATATTTTGAACAGGAAAAAAATTCACTGGATACTAAAAATATTTGTTGAAAAAGGAAGTTATTTTATAAAAGCAATAGAAAGACTTTTTCCCAGTTTTCAGTGCCTGATTTTAACGCCCGGCCGGTTGGGAGAATTCTCGAAAGTTATGCTTCGACTTCGTCTCGGGTTTCCATAACTGTCTCGAATTCTCCTAACTCTCTTGGTGTTTAGATCAGGCTATGCAAACACGGAAAGCCTTCTCTTGCCAAAATTATACACGTTTGCTAAAACCTTCGGCTCCGCCGCCCAGCCGCCTACCTAACCTTTGCTTATTACTGGTGGAGGCAGTGTGGCCGAGCGGTTAGGGCCCGTGCCTTGAGATCCGGAGATCCCGGGTTCAAGACCGCGTTCTGACCACTGACTGAATTTGTTTCAGGTAGTCCCTGGTTCAATTTCCTGTCGCACTTGTAAAATAGCCAACTGGTTTGCCCACCGCCAGTTGGGATTCTTAATAATTATAACTTGAAGTCGAAGTGAATATTCACCGAATAATCACCGAGCCTGAGGCTAATAGTTGCTGGCTTCAAGGCTGACATGTTGATCATTTCCAACTTCTTTTTCACCACAAGCTTAAGCGTGCACTCTGAGCTTCTGACAGCTTTCCAAGACCAATGTTTCCAAAGTTATCCCTTTCCAGTGGGGTTAGTATCTGGATGGGGGACGTCAAAATATGCGACTTAACCCTCAAAAATGCGAACTAAGCAAGGTACAGATTTTGCTAGCCTGCTTTATGCAAAACAAATATTGACGCAAAAGTACATAAATATTAATATGTAGTTTTTAAGGAGAGGAGAAGGAACTTCTAGGAAGTGCCGATCGAGAATAAAACAATTTGCCATCAGCGAAAAACATTTCGGGAGATTTTTGTTACGTTCAATCAGAGTTCAATTTTTCTATCGTACTTTTGGTCGTACAAGTGAAATCGCAAAATTGAAAGTGACATCGATTTTAGCGCCCGCCTGCGATCAACTCACGAAACAAAGGATGCACCTGTGACAAAATTACGGCAAGACACCGGACTTTTGTTAGTTTCCTTTTTAAGTTCGACAATTTAACACAAAGATCACAATCGTTGATGCTAGTTCACGTGTCAGCTAAAGTTAAGCTCCTCCGAATGAGGTTAGTACTTGGATGGGGGACCGCTGCAAGTCCCCGTGATGGTGGATAGTTAATTCGGTTTTTTAAACTTGATTTCACTTTTTATCTTGTTTGTTATGTTTGGCCGTTGACATCTATTTTCGTATTTTCTTTCTACGTCATAACGGCGGACAAACTGGTTCCTAAGAAATATTGGAGTATTCGCTTCGTCTTCTTCGTTATTGGTGATTCCAAGTGACTTTAAGATCGCATAGTACACTGGACGGAGCATGCGATGATGACGCGCGGCGTACAGCGTTTGCGCGATTGCAGACCAGCTGCACATTACGTGTGGTACAGTTTCTTTCTTGACGCGGCAGAAACTGCATAACAAATCTTCTACTCCACTTTGAACTTTCTTTGCATTATAGATTTTAGTTGTAATTAACTGTTGGACAATACTAGTGTGTACACTGTAGACTATGTTTGGGATGTTTGGCCAAACCTTTGCAATGTTTGTCGCTGCTGGGTGACGATAAAACTCTGCTGGCTCGTTTTGTACAACTTTATTCTCCGATTTTACATTCAGAACGTTCAACAACATCGTTATCTCACGCACATTTTTTACAAAACTCAACTCATCTCCTTTACACGTGCGGACGAGGTCCCTAGCAACGGGCTGACGTCATTGGTATCATAGCAAAGCGACCGGAAATGAAAGTTCAGGAAGCAGGAGGCACATTTCCGCCCCTAGTCGAGACACAATGTTTGTCGAGACGATTTTAAGTTCTACTCTTCCGCCTCCTGTACTAAGCAAAGTTTTGTGATTGGCCTTTTAAATGAGTTCGTACTGTAACAGCTCGAACTAACCCATCCTGCCCAGGATGAGTGGACACGATTCTGCCCAACGGCCATACACCTCGCGGCTGATTTGGCTCAGCAACTAGGACAACATCTCCTTCTTTGAGGTTCTGTTTCTTCTCTTTCCACTTTTTCCTTTCTCTCAGGCTAGAAAGGTACTCTTTGGTAAAACGTCTTTAGAAGAAAGGGCTTGGGATTGTCGCCACATCTTTGTCGAGTTAATCTCTCCATCGCTAACTTCAGCATCTTCATAACTCGGATTTGCCCGCAACAGCAAGAAATGGTTTGGGGTTAACGCTTCAATGTCCCCTGCATCATTGAACACATGAATAATCGGTCGACTGTTTAGTATTCCTTCTGCTTCGACTAGTGCGGTTCTCAGCACTTCTTTGGAAACAGCCCTGTCCGCAAGAATTGCCTTCAGCGTCTTCTTGGTGCACTGTACTAGCCTCTCCCATGCACCTCCAAAGTGCGGGGCACTTGGCGGCTGAAATTTCCACTCGATTTCCTTAGGAGCACAGAAGTTTTGTATCCTCTCTTCATCCAACTGTCTGATGCATTTCCGCAACTCATTATTTGCACCAACAAAGTTCGTTCCATTATCGCTGTGGATGCTCTGCGGTCGTCCACGTCGCGCAATGAACCTTTTCAATGCCATGATGAAATGATCTGTTGAAAGATCATCCACAAGTTCAAGGTGGCACGCTCTAGTACTCATGCAAGTGAACAAGCACCGTATACTTTAACTTCACTGCGTCTTTCCTTAACTAACATAGGTCCAAAAAAGTCAACTCCAGTGTTCCTGAACACCATTCCTGGCTCAAGTCGGCACTCTGGTAGAATTGCCATTTGCTGCTCTTGAGGCTTTACTGTCTGGCAGTAACAGTAGTTGCATTTGAATTTCGCGTTTCGCACTACCGGGCAACCATGGATGATCCAATACTACTGACGGATTTGATTATGCGGGTGCTGAGTTGGCGGGTGGGAGTAGATACGATGCATTTCTTGGACGAGCAGCGGTGCAAGTTCATGGCGCAAGTCAATTATTTTGAGATGTCGTGTTCTGTAAGGTAGGCATTGTGCTCTCTACAGCCTTCCGCCGACAACCAAGACACCATCTTCCAACCTTGGGTCAAGAGATTTAATTCTACTCTTCTTGTGGATCTCCTCACCTATCTTCAGACACTGTATCTCCTCGCCGAATGATTCAACTTGCGCCCTCTTCACAAGATGATTCTGAGCAGCTCTCAATTCGTTCGACGTAAGTGCTCCCAGTAGACGTACTTCCTTCTTAGCTCTTACATTGTTTGCAAATCGCATCACATAAGCTGTAACTCTTCTTAGTTTGGTCAGTGACGAATACTTCTTCCACCCTAACAGGACCTTGTTTTCCTGAGATGCTCCAGCCCATCTTTCCTTCTTCTTTTCTTTGATGTCATCGTTCTCGCAGGGCGCTTTGACTTTATTTTCTGGCCAGAGCTCTGCTGATTCATACAGGAACTTGGGTCCACTAATATAGCGAAATCCCGCGCCAAGTGCCGTAGGACTTAGTCCCCGGGTGATGTCATCTGCAGGGTTAGCCTCTGTGGGCACATATCTCCAACTCACAGCGCCCGCCCCTAGTGTGGCCTCCAGACTGCTCATGATTGTGTGAATCTCAGACACCCGGTTACCGACGACTGCTTTGTAAGTGGCGCTCGTTTGGCGGATCCAATGTAGGACTGTGGTAGAGTCACTCCAGAAAGTTATCTTCTCTATCTTTGTAACCATTTCTTCTACCAGTGTTTGAGTTAACCGCACAGCAACTAAAGCTCCCATGAGCTCCAATCGGCAGATAGACTGTGACTTTAATGGAGCAACACGGCCTTTTCCCGCTATAAGACTACACTCTACTGTGTCGTCTATAAACGCTCGTCTTAGGTAGGCACACGCGCCATAAGCATTCTGGCTAGCGTCGCAAAACACATGAAGTGCTGTATCTCGTACAGGTTTCTGTTCTTGGATAAGTGCTCTGGGAATTCTCACTTCATCAAGCTTTTCTGCTTCCTTGCGCCATTCACGCCACTCTCGTAGATCAGTTTCTTTCAACTCGTCATCCCATCCGTACTTCATACGATTTAGATTCTGCAGGATGATTTTACTTCTGATTGAGAATGGAAGGAGAAGTCCTCGCGGATCCCAAACAGAGAATGCTTGACTCAAGATCTTCCTCTTCGTCGTACCTGGATCATCCTTCAGTCCGCTAAACTGGAGCATATCTTCTTGGGCATCCCAAATGACGCCCCAAGTTCTGTCCGTTGGTAACTTATCTTCACTCAGTTCGAGGAATCGTGGAGATCTATCCTGCTTCGGGATGGTTGCCAAGACGTCTGGGTCATTTGTAAGCCACTTGTGTAGGCGGAAACCTCCACGACACAGCAACTCTGTCATCTGCTTCCTCATTTCAATAGCTTCCTCGCAAGAATCTGTTGACGGTAGACCATCATCCATGTAAAAGTGCTGGTAGACGGCTTTCACACCCAAAGGTAAATCTTCCCCATTCTCATCAGCATTTCGCCTCATAGTGTAGTTCGCCCTGGATGGCGCAGACACTTCTTTAAACACTGTTCTCTCTGGCCTGGTTCTTCTATCAGAGGGTCTCTCCATAAGAATCTCAATGCTGGCTTATCACGATCAGGGAGATGGAGCATATGGTACAATTCTTTCACATCAGCGGCCATTGCAATTCTTCCTTCGTAAAGAGAGGACAGAAGATCTGGTCCTGTGTAGATCTTATCATTCAAACTTTGTCCCATGAATTTTGCTGATGCATCGTAGACTCTTCTGAGGCGATCATGTTTTTTTGGATTAATGACAAATCTGTGTGGTAAGTACCAAGTCACTTTACTATCGCACCGTACTTCCCCTTCACTCAGTTTCTTCACATAGCCCTACACAAAGTCATCCTGGATTTAATTTCCATATCTCTCTCTGATCTCGGGACAGCTCTCAAACTTCTTCTCTAGGGATTGTAGCCTCCTCTTTGCCATTCCGTAATTGTTGGGCAGAGATGGTTCCTCATCTCTCCACAGTAGACCTGACACATACGCATCTTCATTCACACTCTTAAAGGTTGTCTTTTCCATCAGTGACAATGCTCGCTTGTCCTCAATCGAACGGGTTGGATCAGCTAGCTTGACCACGCCCAAGGTTTCTATCTCTGACTGAGCCATGACCAGCTGCTTCAGCTCCTCATTTTCAACTGAACTTCTTTCATACACTTTGAACCCATTGTATGGAGATGCTACTCTTCGCTCACCAGGTAACCAATTAGTCACCGCCCATCCACGTGGGGTCTCAACAGCATAAGCTACCCTGTCAAGTTCCGGTTGACCTGAGGGTCTCAGAATTTGTCTTGGAAGAATCAAGTCAGAGTTGTTAGTTCCAATTATGAGTTTCACTGGACCCCTTGTCAGTGTCACGCAAGTCCAAGTTCTTCACATGTTGCTTGATTGTTGACCACTTCAACTTCTGATCCGGACCATTCAGGCTAGGAATTGTCTTCACATCTCGCAAGGAGTACTTGACTTCCTCTTTTCCGACTCGTGCGACATGGCATTTCTTGATGTGCTGGGAAGCAAACACCTTCTGCGCATTTACTACTTGAATTTCGAGATCTACCTATTTGCCTTGAAGCCCAAGTGAGAGCGCTAAGCTTTCATCTATAAGCGTTGTGTTACAGCCTGAGTCACGCAATGCCATCACCTGCTGTTTTCCTGTTTCTCCAAAGACAACTATGCGAAGTACTTCAACCAAAGCAAGACCACCAGTCTCACAACTTGTGTACGCTAATTGTTGATACTCCTCAAGAGGTTCCACAGCCTGACGTGGTGATGAGTCTCTACCTTCCAGGGAGACAGGAGCTGGGTTTCTCTCAACTTCTGGCACTTGTTCTGATTCACGTTTCGCTTTTCCCCGTTCAATAAATCTCAAGTCGACTTCATGTACAAGGGTATGATGACGCATGTCACAGTTTTCAACTTTGCATCTATTCTTACTACGACATTTACGCAGACGATGACCGGGTAATAGACAACATAAGCATAGTTTGTGTTCCTCAACAACTTTCTCCTTCTCGCTAGTCAACATTGAAATCGTTTGCACTCTTGCAAAGTGTGATTAGTGGACTGGTGAATTGGGCACTTTGTTCCACAGCTGGCGCGTAAAGATTCTCCCGTGGCTCCTGCAAACAGCCCAGGTTGGGATTTGTCAGCTGGCTTACGCCTATCAACTTTACATGTATCTGAACGCTTCCACTCTCTCTTCTCAGGCATCCAACGCTGCTTGGATATACTAATTTTTGCTTCTTTCTCCAGCCAATTTGCAAATGAATCCCAGGTTGACAATTTCGGTTTTCCTTCAACAAACTCGACCCATCTGCCGCAAAGGCGTGTGGGAAGTTTAGAAACGGTTGCTTCAGGGACTTGCTAGCTAAGCTCGTGAAGAAAGTTATGTTCTTTAAAAATGCCTATCAATTCAGAAACTATTTCTTGATACTGCCGGATCTGCACACTATTTTCTTTCACTATGGTCGGAAACACGACCAAACCGCTCCTGGAGCGCAGTCCATGCCTCCACGTATTTATCTAAACCTAGCATGAATTTCGCTAGACGTGATTTTGCACTTCTATCCACAGAATCTAACAGAAATTTAAGCTTCTCTGTTTATCCACTTCAGCATTATATGCTGCGTTGAATTTTGAGTACACTAGGGCATTTCCTTTGAACTTCAGCACGTGGGGTTTAACGAATTTCCCAAACCCATGCAGCATTTTCTCAAACAACGGATTTATCTTTGACGTTTGCACACCAGGGTCTCCTGTGGCAGAGGCTTTCAACTCAGCTTCACCTTTAGCAATAAAAGATTCACATGTCTCTCTTTTACGGTGCTCACTAGAAACCTCTGTTACGACCTCTGGTTTGGTGGATTTAACTTCCTCCATGTGAGGTTTTTCAACAAGATTGTTTTCAGTAATTTCCAGGTCTAAGCGCGAGACCCGAGCCTTCACACTGTTTGAAGGTAATTCATTTAACTCTTCATCAATATCACCTTTATTTGACATACCTTCTTCCTGGGCGATAGCATCTTCGAACTCATATTCCAATCTTGATTCTTCAGCTTTCTTTTGAAGTTCCAAGAGCTTTGCACGCTTCTGTTGTTCGTCTCGTAGACACTCGATCTCATTTGCGAACGTTTGCTTGGCTATTTTTAGTTCCAGTGCTAACTTCTCAGCTCGCAATTTCTTTCTCAAAACGGAACGTTTACTTGAAGTAGTAGACTCACTTGGCGTGAACAGTCGAGGTGTTTCGCCTTCTTCTCTGTTTGAGGCACTCATCTTGGCACGACTTGAATGACTCTTCCACTCAAATCCACATTATTGAACCAGGCGGTTCGATGATAAATTTTACACACAATTCCACGCAATTTCACAGCTGTCTTACAGCTTGACTCGGCGATTTTCCCCTTGATTCACAATCTCCGGCTCGGTGGACCAAATGTCGCTGCTGGGCGACGATAAAACTCTGCTGGTTCGTTTTGTACAACTTTATTCTCCAGTTTTACATTCATAACGTTCAACAACATCGCTTTCTCACGCACATTTTTTACAAAAACTCAACTCATTTCTTTACACGTGCGGACGAGGTCCCTAGCAACGAGCTGACGTCATTGGTATCATAGCAACGGGACTGGAAATGAAAGTTCAGGAAGCAGGAGGCACAATGTTATAGGATTAATGATGTAAATGCTCATCTTGTCATTGTTGCACTGTATACTGGCCTATCCATCGTTGCTGTTTTACTTCCTCTTCTAATTTCTTTTCTACTTTTTTTTTTCAGTATAGTCTTGAGATGTTTAGGTTGGGGTTGGTTTACTTCAATGGTTGAATTACTTCTTGCTATTGTAGCTGCTTTTACAGCATTTTTGTGATATGATTTTAGGTCATCCACAAACAAAGTTTGCATGATCTTCGACTGGATTTGCTTTGATTAGATTTTTCACAACATTTTGTAGATTGGAAAGTTGATTCTTGTGTGGCTTTTTCTTGAAAAAAGTACTCTCATCTCTGTAGCTCCAATCACCTGTTTGTTGGACGATTTTGTTGTAAATTTCAGTCGCTCTGGCTAGTAGTTTTAGATATTCTTCATCGCCGGCATCCTCAGTGTTTACATTTTCCGCTTGGGTATTTCTTACAGAATTAGCATGTTGATCAGTGTTAATAGATTCATTTTCTTCTTGTATTGAATTTTGGAGTATATTACCTTCTTCGATTTCTGTACTTCCATCTTGTTGTTGGTTTCGTCTATTTCGCTGTTGTTGAATTTCTTCTCTAATCTGAGATGCTGTTGCTTTAGTTGTCTTCTCGATATGTGCTAGTTTATCGCGTAGGTTTTGGGCTGTTCGGTTTAGATGCTGGTAACCCATGTTATTCCAAAAATGTAATGTTAAATTCATCTTGCCCTCTTTTCGTCCATTTTCCTTACGTGGACAATTCTCCGATAGATGTAGATTTTATAGATGTCATTATTATTATTATTATTATTATTATTATTATTATTATTATTATTATTATTACTGGTGTGAATGTGCTGACTCGAAATTTGACAGTGCAACTGTGTTGACTGGGAAACAACTAGAATGACAAGTAAAAATATCGGGGATCCGTTACCAGGATTAATCATAGTAAAGTTGAGTAGGCGTTCTCTGGTAAAAATTATTTATAAAATATGAGCTTTCAACAGCCAGTCTACTGTCTTCAAGGGATAAACATAACGAGGTTACAGTAGGAATATTTATTGATCTGCCTAAAGCTTTCGACACTGTTAATCATCAAATTCTTTTAGATGAGTTGCAAGTATTGCAACACTATGGTATTCGTGGGATTGCATTTGACTGGTTTTCTGACAAATGGCTCTCATTCTTCACATCATTTTATCAAGTGTGGTGTCCCTCAAAGCTCCATTCCTGGTCGTCTTCTTTTCTTAATTTACATTAATGATATGTGTGATGTGTCAAAGTTTTAGACTTCATTCTATTCGCTGACGATACTAACATCTTCTTTTCACACAAAAATGTAAATGTAATTGAAAATACTTTGAAGGAAGAATCACCTAACTTAACAGACTGGTGCCAAGCCAATAAACTTTGTATAAATAAAAAAAACAACAGCTTCATTGTATTTAAACCCCAAGCAAAAAAGGCAAACACTTGACATCAATCTAGAGATTAGTCAATGTGCCATTGGAAAAGTAAAAAAAACCGTGTTTTTAGGTGTTATTCTTAATGAAATTTAACGTGGATGCTAATGTGGCTAGAAAAATATCAAAATCTATTGGCATAATTTATAAAGCAAGCTTTTGCCTTCCCACTTCCTCTTTGTGCATCTTGTATTTTTGCTTAGTTTATCCTTATCTTGTTTACTGCATATCAGTATGGGGATCGACCTATCCTAATCTAAATCGCATATTTTTGTACTTCAGAAAAAGGTTTTAAGAATCGTCAAAAAGCGCATTCGATGCTCATATTGAACCAATTTTCAAGCAGCTGAAAATTCTGAAACTCAGTGATATTTATCGATTTCAAATTGGCAAGTTTATGTTTTCTTTTATAAAAGGCCTCTTTCCTGATGCATTCAGTGAGATATTTTTGCTGACTAATCAAATTCATCATTATAATACTAGTAGAAGCTCCAATATCTTTTACTTATTTTCTTGTAGAACAAATATCCCACAGTTCGCAATACGCTTTCAAGGACCTAAATTGTTAAATTCTTTCAATAGAGAAATCCAGACTGGTGACAGTTTTTCTCAATTTAAGTCTATATTAAAAACATACCTCCTAAAGTGACTTCCCCTTATTTTGCTGGTTTGTCTGTGTTCTTGCTTTTTAACCTAAATGAGCTTACAAATTAAATAAGGCACGCCTAAATTGAACCGTTAAAACATATAAATATAGAGAGTGATACACATAAATTAAAAATGTGTGAGAAGAATGTTCGGATGAATGCGAAGAATGCTAAGATTAATGTTTTTTTTTTAAAAGAATGTTGTATTGTCTAAGGAGTGGGCATGAATTGTTGTCCGCCTCAACATTTTTGCCCGTATGCCATAACTCAAGTGTCTTTCTAATGCGGCAATTTCCTTTGTGAATCATCGTAGAGTTATCAAAGTCTATTACATGATCAAAAGTCCATTCATGTTTTGCAACATTTGAACCCTTAGCACATTGTTTTTTATTCCTGATATGTTCTTTCTTCCTGGTGCTAACTGATCTTTTTGTTTCACCAATGTAATTCCATGGACATGATGCGCAAGAGATTTTATAAACACAAGAGATTATGAGGTAAGAGAAGTAATCCCTCATACTGGCCCTATTCCCATCGTAATCCTGCTTAAGTTATTTGTAGATCTCCTGCGAGATCCGGTATTCCCACGAGGGTTAACTGATAGCCAATCACATGTTCCTATGTTTACCAATGTTGACAGCTCAGCGAATTCCCACGCAATGATTCGCGTCGTTCACGATTTACCATCAAACAAAAATGGCGGAGGATGTTGAGAGACAATCGTATATGTACATTTTGTGGACAAACGTGACTTGTTGAATACAGAGTTAACCGATTGCAATGACTTATGTTTTGAAACCTGTATCTTGGAAGGAACAAGTTATGTAACCGACAGGATTTTGTACAGAATGGCAAATGGAAGACTATAGTCGATAAGTACGATCTCTCTGACTTTAAGAAACGCATTCTCGATTTCCGTTGCGGGATTAAAAGATGTTGACTTAATTCTGATACCGTGATAGAGTAGGCAGATAGAGCTCTACAACAGTACCAAACATGAAAGGAAAACTTGAATCAAGCGTCCGATAAAAATTTTTGAACCCGTGTTATCGGATTCAAGTGAATTTACAAAGCACGTATGTTAAATATAGCTGTCTCCTTAAAAAGAGATTTAACACGGTTTCGTATATGGCACAACCTTGAGTGTGGTATCATTGAAAACTAGACAATTAAGCGATTTCAGTTATAGATGTTTGAAACCTGTATCTTGAAAGGATCGAGTTTTATAAGCGACAGAATTTTGTAAACATTGGCAATTCGCAGACTACAGTCAACAAGTAATATATCGCTGACTTGGCTAACGCGTTCTTGATTTTCTTCGCGGGATTAAAATATGACGACTTAATTCTTAGATATTCATAAATTAGACAGATATCAGACATGAAAGGAAAACTTGAACAGACAGTGCGATAAAAATGTATGAACAAGTGGTATCGCATGGAAGTCAATTTGCAAAGCACGCATGTGAAATATACGTGCATCTTTCAAAATTATTAAACTCGGTTTCGTACATTGGACAGTGTTGAAATTGGTGTCACTGTAAACAACACAGTTAAGCGATTTAAATGATATATCTTTGCATCTTGTATCTTGAAAGTAACGAGTTTTATAGGCGACAGAATTTTGTACACAATGAAATATCGCGGACTGCAGTCACCAAGTAACATATTCCTGACTTGGTCAACGCGTTCTCGATTTTCTTAGCGGACTTAAACTATGGTGACTTAATTCTATGATATTCATAAATTAGACAGCTAACGCTTTCAAACAGTACCACACATGACAGGAAAATTTTAATTGACCGCACGATAAAGATTTTTAAAAACGTAAGATCGGATTGAAGTCAATTTGCAACGCACGCGTAAAATATATCTCCCTTTTACAAAACGACAGAATTTTGTAGACGATGAGAAAGTGCGCAATAAATGGACAAGTAACGCAATGCAACCAAGGTAAACATATCTGCATATGTCAAAATTATTTAACACGGTTTGATTGATTGGAAATTCTTCAAATTGGTATCACTGCAAACTAGGCAGTTAAGCAATTCCAAGGATGTATGTTTGAAACCTGTATCTTGCAGACAATGAATTTTATCAGGCCATGAAACTCAATTTTGAAAACGGAGAGTGGCATCGTACAGAATTTGTTGCACTTTCCCTCGTCCATGAAACTTCCACGTAACGCGCGCGGTAACATTATCCGCGGGAAAATTGATATCATCTAAAAATAACCTAAGAGGGATTACGATGGGAATAGGGCCAGTATGAGGGATTACTTCTCTTACCTTGATAATCTCTTGATAAACAACGTTGCATTGATCGTCTTTATGAGGTCGAAACTTGGGGGCAGGGAATTCCTGTTGGAGAGTTTTAATTGGTTTGTTGGTGACTTGAATGTCGTGGCTCTTAAGGCCCGTGCAAACGCTCGCAACATAGTTGGGCCCAACAATGTTGCGAGCGTTTTCACGGGCCTTTAAGAATTCGCGTGAGTAGCTCAGTAATACCTTTAATTTGGGGAAGGTTCGCAAAGTTCTGCCGATTCGTTGGGTGAGCCCAACCCCTGTGGGTGTTGAAGATTTCTGTCTTACTGATATCAGTAGTGATTTTTGGCGGGTAACCATTAGACTGTAGTGCGGCACTAATTCGAGCAATTTCACGGGCTTTACCAGATTCAGAGTTGGGGAGGTCAGTTTAAAGCTCTGTGTAGAAGTGTCGCAGCAGCGCTGATTTTATATTTTTTGTCGTGGTGGGAGTCGAAATCGAGATATCTATCTGTATATGTAGGTTTCCGGTAGACGTCAACATTGAGCTTCTCTGAATCGCGTGAGACGAGGGTGTCAAGGAATGACAACTGGTTATTGGATTCATGTTCGATAGTGAAGGAAATATGCGGGTCGATAGAATTCAGTGAATTGTGGAAGGAGAAAACTGCATCCTTTTTAATAATGCAGAAACTGTCGTTTACATAACGCTTCCAAACTTTCGGCGGGACAGGAGTTGAACTGATTGCTGTTTCTTCTATTTCCTCCATACACAAGTTGGCCACTACGGGGCTGACAGGACTACCCATAGCACATCCATGGATTTTCTTATAAATGTTACCATTGTAGACAAAATACTAGTTGGACAGCACGAAGTTTAATAACGAGACTATATCACTAACGTCCAGTTTGGTTCCAGAATGTAGCGAAAAATAATCAGCACATTTCTTCCTGATGCAGTGACATACTTTGTCAACGGGGATCGCGGTACATAAAGAAACCACATCAAAGGAGACCATAGTTTCGTCATCTTGGATGTTGATGTCAGTTATTTCACTGGGAAAACTTTGTGAGTTAGGAACAGAGTAGCCATTGCGATTTTGGATAGGTGCAAGGATGTTGGTGAGGAATTTGGACGTATTATAAAGTGCAGAACCAAAACATGTTACAATGGGTCTGAGAGGGTGGCCCTCTATGTGATGTTTGATAGAGCCGCGGATAGCAGGTGGAATGCCATTAGTGGTTCTGAGTTTGGAATAAGTGGAGTCATTGATCTTTTGTTGTTTCTTTAGATTCAAGAGTGTAGCATTAAGGGGACGCTCGATTCGGCGGGATCTTGTGATGAGCTCATAAGTGTTACGGTCCGCAAGGAGAGATTCCATTTTGTTATCGCAATCTTCTCTATCCATGACAACGAAGCAACTTCCTTTGTCGACTTTCATGGTGACTCTGGAGTTGTCTCTCTTTGGGTCATGCAAGGCTTTTGTTTCTTCTTTTGAGATGTTTTTGTGGTTAGTGGTTTGGCAAGCAAGCCTTCCGGAGGATCGCAGTCGTAGAGGTTCGTACGTGATCTTTTGATTCCTCGGGTAGACAGTTAATAGCAGCCTCAACTTCAGCGACAATGTCCTTGTATGGAAATTTGGACGGGGTTGGGGCAAACTTCGGGCCTTTTTTCAAGAGCGAGTGCTTGCCAGGTTGTAGTGGTTTCTTGGAGAGATTGACGACCCAGTTGCCTTTGTCCACAAGTTCAGGTAGCAAGTTGTGGTAGTTCTTTAAATTGTTGAATTTTTTGTGGTGTCTCGCATTAATGTTATTCTGTAATGCTTGAGCTCTTCTTTGTAAGAACTTTTAGCATTCCTCCGAACATTCTTCTTGCATATTTTTAATTTTTGCGTATCACTCTGTATATTTAAATGTTTTAACGGTTCATTTCATGTTAATATCAGTTATGTTCATCCGTTGAAAACAATAAACTGGCTGTCGAAAGCTCATATTTTTTAATAATCAACTTTACTAGAATGCCAAGGTTTGAATACCAATTGAACAGGGCAGTGTTTTAAATTAATTGGGGGAGGCGTAATTGAAACTGGATTAAAAAGCACCAGGATTCTATATCTCACTACTGATGTCATTTCGTATGCGTAAGCTTTCCAGTAAACGATAAAAAAAAGACCGAGCAAACGTTCACGTTAAATTGCAGTTTAAAATGGAATCCCTTTTGTTTAGAAAATCACTCCTTGGCTGACATTTCATTACAGCTCTCGCTCAGTCACGTCTTGGCTTCTCTTGCCTCATTCCTGTCCTCTTGTGAATCATTTCTTTCCTCTCATTTGTGCGAGTGTTGTTACTCGGAGCCTGGAAGTGATGCCCTTTTCTAACAATGAATGAAATCTTTTCAGAATGTGTAAACTACAAATCGCTCACGGAAGCCAACCGAGCAACAACGCATGGACTCAACCGTTTTCAACCACTTGCTAGTTGCATCAACGAAAGCACCCTGTCTGGCTGGTACCGGTTTGACAGATTGGCTGGAAATCAAATGGCTGATACTTGTGTTGAGATGTATCACTGTGGTGCTTTTTGTCCAGGCTGGCTTAGTGGAGGACACCCATCTGTGAAGGATGGCGCTGTCGTGCGTAGGGTGTGTTTCAATGGATACTACGGATGCTGTCATTACTTCACTTACATCAGTGTTCGCAACTGCGGTGGATTTTACGTTTATAAGCTGACTCCTTTGCCATCATACTATTGCAGATATCGTTACTGTGCTAGCAACGGAACTACACTAGTACTGCCAACAACTTTGACGGCAGGTAAATATTAATTAGTTTGTGGCACAGTCTTATCCACAACCACTGGAATATTTTAAAGTTATCGGAATGGTATGTTCAATTTTGAAAATCTCGAGGTGTTTTGAATTTTTCCCGAACTGAGGAAAAACTCTCAAGGAAAACTTGAGAGAGCCTTTGAACGAATTCAGCTATTACCGATATCTCCATAGCTGTGGCCAAAATGCACTAAAATGAGTCATGTCAAATGTATATTATATAGATAGATACTGATGAAATACCAGGATTTTCCTTCTTACTAAAAAGTCATGTCTTCACCGCTGGCAGTGAACATTTCATTTTTATCTTTCACAAGTGAGGATATGGGTGTCGAAATGGTAACTAACGCGATTAGCCAATAAAAAGCAAGCTTCCCCTTCACTGCAAGATACTTTTGTGCTGTAATATAATTCTTCTTCTTTTGTTGCACAATTTGACATCATCATGATTTGCTTTTCCTAACTTTCATATCTTGTTTCATGTTACAGAACATGCGTGTTTTGGTGGTTGGTGACCACTTTTTCACCATTTCGAAAAAGAATAAAACAAGTTTTTTTTTAATCTGAACATTTCATTGGTATCTATGTAATAAACAGAACATTACATGGCCACTTGGGGATACGAATTTTATCTTCTCTTGCTGATAATATCTCTCACGAGTGAGCGCATACTATCAGCACTCCAGGAGAAATGTAGATTACTTCATGGTTAGTGAGTGCGTGCGATTTTTATTCACGAGTTGTCAAGGATCGCGTAAACGAACGAGGGAGTTCAACGATTTTTCATAACGGCTGAGTAATAAAAATCGTACAAACGAGCCAACAATGAAGATAATTAAAGAAGATAATTAATGAACAATATTTGTAAAAAGCTTTCAAATACAAAGCAGTGTATGGCGTTCTTTTCCAAATTGAAGCCTAATTTTCTCTGAAAAATGCGTCGTTAGCCCCAATTTTCTTTTTGGATACAAAGATCACTTGCTAAGTTCTGCTTTCTCCGCGTAGTTTTGAACCGCGCAAAAATCCCTGTATTAATAAGCACCAACCATAGGCAATCTGAGTATCTCGATATGCGCAGAGCGTATGCGCAATAACAATAGTAGGCACCGTCCTTAACCAATCAAAAGGCTGATACGACCAGTGAAAACCACAGGGACAGTGCAGTCCTATTTCACCCGTTTTGCCAGGAAAATTCACCGTAAATCAATCTTGTTGATTTGAATCACCGTACGTGATCAAACTACACACAATCGATCGTGTCGCGGTTGAAATCCTTTCCGCGAAGCTTTGCGTACGAGGCAAGAAGTGCCGAGAGTACTAAAAGAGACAAGGGATGAAACTTACCACCACGTGACTAGTTCAACAGGGACCGAAACATACCCGTGACGGAAACAGAAGTCGAGCCCGGGCTGCCGTACCGGATGTTGAAAGGAATTGAAATCAACCGTTACTTAGCAGGAAAAGAAAACGCACAGCGGTTACAAACATTTTCATTTTATATTTGACGTTTCGTATGTTGCAACATACATCATCAGAAGTGACGGTTAAAACTGTTACACAAAATTTTAAAAACTAGAGCGAGGCACTGGTGACTAGTTAAAAAGTGTGACAACAAAATCGTAACTTCCGGTAGTATAAAATGAAAATGTTTGTAACCGCTGTGTGTTTTCTTTTCCTGCTGAAATTGAAGTGGCCAAAGGACAAAAGTATTTATGATGTAACCGTTACTTATTCAAATCTCAAAACAGCTGATCGTCTGGTTTTGCACCGACATGGGAACTTTGCTTCAAGAAAAACGGCTTCAGCACCAGGAAAATAGAGAAAACGAAAAATTCAAAGTGGAAAACAAATCTCTCTTCAGAAGTTGGTAAGAACTGATGACAAATTTCCGTCACCGGTATCCTCCGGTCCACATTGTACGAAATCGAACGTAAAACACTTGGAAAATGGTTTCTCGAAAGTAGAACTTTTATGCACTTTCTGGTTAATTTCTTTTACGACTGGGGAGATAATATTCTTTCTACAACAACTGCTGGAAATAAGACATTTTCATCCAAATTTTAGCGATTTATTGACGATTCAAAATTTGACCGAGATCGCTATCATCCCTTACCTATTTTTGTACTGCTAATGAGTGTGAGATACCACTAGTGAAAAGACCGCTGTCATTACTGTATTCGGCTTTCGTCTCGCGGGTAGGATTTGTGAGGAGTTTGATCACGTACGCTCATTCAAATCAACAAGATCGATTCTCGCTGCAATTGTACGGTGAATTTACTTGGAAAAGCGGTCAAATAGGACTCGTCTGCTCCCTGTAGTGAAAACATCGTATGCCGTTTTATTTCATCACGGAAATGTACGTAAATCTCTATACTTATGTAATAAATTTTGTATCCCCACGCGGCCATGCAATATCCTCCATTTGTGGCATTATCAAAATTTTTACCTCTATCTTTCTGATTTGTTCATTCAATCTCGGTTATCCGCTCATACACTGTATGTCCTAATAGGGAAACTGATTGCGTCGAGTGTTGCCAACCTGAAATTTTTGTGCGGGAAGCCGCGATATCCCCGAAACACAATGGACGTTTTTCATTTACTAGAAAATCTTGGAAATTTTGGTGGAAATCTCTATCTGGTGAAAAACGTTATCCGTTTAACGCAAGTCCACTCGCCCCTCGGCGAGTGCGATTTTGAGCGCTAAAATTCAAAATATGGCCGTGAATAGCCTGGAACTGGTAAGACCTTTGAAAACTTGTAAATAGAACACACATTTCCATCAGAAATTTTCCAACGGGGAAAACAAAACTACCTTTTCAGTAATTCCCTTTTTACCGATAACTTTCCAATGGAAAGAGCCAGAAAGTCGTGTTTCATTTACAAACAAACCGAAATTTCCGGAAATTTTTTGACTGATTGTCCAAGCGTTCAGAAATTAGTGAAAATTTAATAAGACAATTATTCTTTTTGCCTTTGTTGGATGTGAGACTGGATATAGCTGACTGGACACTACGCACTTATTTATCATCTCATATCCAACGAGCGCTCATGGAATAATCGTTAATTAATTTCTGGTTGACAGACTAAATTTCAGCCTGCAATTTGCCGTTTGCTTTTCTTTGCTCTCCTCTTAAAGTAGGGAGTTAAAGCAATGAAAAAGTCTGCGGCAACGAAAACTTTGCTTCACTATATAACTTTGCGCTATCTCAATTGTATGGCCATTATTCCATTTCGTTCACGTCGTGCGATACAGGCCCACTAACTAGATTGGCACGAACGGGTTAAAGGTGAATATAGAAAATGGAGCATGGTTATCCTTACTGACCCTTTTTTATAACGTATATGAGTCGGATAACCCGTGTTGGACGACCGATAATTGAAGCTCTCTCGGGGGTTGCTTTAAGTCATAGAGCAAGACGCACTTTTCGAAAAGAGTTCTCAAAAAGGTCTTCATAGTGATTATACTATGACCTACTATTAATTTCTTCCTTTCACCCGGGTAACCGATATCATTTAATTCCATTCGTAAACAGCTCAACCGAGAACAATTTAATTTCAAATTTATTTTGTTTGAAATTTGGTAACAGAGATTTCAACGTCATCTATTGCGCAGGCAACAACAAAGCCCCCAACAAGTAAGTGCACTCAATCGGTTATTCTTAATGGTGTCTTTTGCTTATTCTTTGCCTTTAAAGCCAAAAAGTACGGGTAGAAATGTGGAAGCCAATGATCGGCTTGTGTTCGACAATGGTTGAGCTTCCCGAAGCTCGGTCACTATTCTGAATGCCCTTAATAAACAGCTCAATTTATTTTGTTTGTAGTTTTCGTTACAGAGTTTTCAGCGTCAAGTACTTCGGCGACAACGACAAAGCCCCTAACACGTAAGGACACTCAATCAGTTGCTGTTAATGTCACTTGTTGTTCTTTGTTTTCCTTTGATCTCTTCAGCAAAAACCTACTGAAAGAAATGTAGAAGGCAATAACTGGCTGGAGTGAAAAATGGTATAGCTTCCGGTGCGAGGTCGCAATGCTTCATTCCTTTCCTAACAGCTTATCTAACGATAATTTAACTTTAAATTCATTTTATCTCAATTTTCGTTACAGACCTGTCATTGCCTAGTACTGTGCAGACAGCAACCGAGCCCCTAACAAGTAAGTACACTCAATCGTTTATTATTAATGATCTTATATGGAAGAAATATGGAAGCCAATGATTGGCTCGTGATGGACAATGGTATAGCTTCCGCTACAAGGTGGCTATGTTGCAGGTAAAACCTGGTCTCAGGTTGAATCTCCTTTTAACCAGATTAAATTAGTGATTCCCATTTTACCTCGGTTGAATATGCACTCAGATGCATTGAAGCCTAAAGAAAAATTAGGGTCAGGTCAGGATTAGTTTTGGTTATTATATGTCTTATATATGGCTGTCAATGATAATTCATTGTATAGAGGAAATAATGAAAAGCGGTGTGTTAGATTGAGCATGTCCATCATTGTAGTGTAGTGGTGAATGCACAGGACCAAAGATCTGGAAGGTCCGAGATCAAATACCGGTAAGTATATATTACGGTTCTTTGTTCCCTTACCGTATGTTTTAATCTTGAGGCTGAATGGATAAGACTGTATGAATACAGCAACCGATAAGTTGGTAAGAAACATTGAGAAGATGTGTTGAGACGCGTAAGCGTAAGACAGAGCTGGAGGAAAGGTGTATGTGTTTCCAAGTCCCTTTTTGGGGGATAAGTATAGCTGATCTAAACTAATTCGAGTGCACTCAATTGTTCATCCTTGGTAAAATGAAGATCACCAATATAACCTACAATCTCGGACAAAACTGTTGAGACAGTGACACAATTTCACCTCCATTTTGACACACCCCTACTTACTCCCCCCTTCCCACTCCCCCTCCCCCTCAGTCAATGTTGCTGAGTATTGCCATATGTTCTACAGTATATTTCCGACCAAGATAAGGCAACATTGAGTTTGGGGGGAGGGGAAAGGGCGGCTTTTAAGCTGAACGTTTGGATAAGTGGTTGGAGTACCAAAAAGGACACTTTGTCTCAACAGGTTTTGTCCGAGATTGTCTGTAACACGTTATGTTTCTAAAGACGAAAAATGAGTAATTATTTGAAAAGATACATTTTTTGACAGGTTGCTAAGACATGTTTTAAGCATTGGAATTGTTGTCTTGAGCAAAATCTTATAGAGAGTTGCGGATTTTAATGTATCTTTTTGAAATGACTTCCGGTAGTCGCCAATTATTATATTTCTTGGCGCGATCTTTTATTACTGTTTGAGGGGCATGTTGTTCCTTTACCCGCACCAAAAACACAGTTTGAACAAGACATTTCTATCGATATAGAGACAGACCAACATCTTTCACTCTAAAGGCCCCATAATGTTTGTTAAAAATGGAGAAATTGATGATCGTCAAAGCGACATGATGGCTTGTAGATGGAAAGTAAATCCCAAGGGAGTAACATAAGGAATTTACTCGGTGTCTTCCAGCGACTTTATTTAACGTCTATAAAGTCTTTCAGCAATCATGAGTCGATTAACATGTCATTAGAAAGGAGCTGTAGAAATATAGCTACGGTTAACAAGAGCTTTTGACGGTTAACAGACTTCGCTCGCATTTAAACAAGCAATTGAAAGAGTCCTCTCCTTAAAAATGTTGCGTTAACCGCTGTTAACCGTTGAAACTTGCTTCAAACTCGCTGTTAATCGTGTAAATAGGTACGAAATCTTCAAGAAAGCCATATTAAATTATAATTTGACCAGAAACATCCACAGAATATCAATTTGAAGTAAATTTTCCTTCCTCGTTCGTGACATTTACGATCATCCGGTCGTTGAGTAAATAAATGATAATTGAGTTAGCGCATTCCATTTATTTGTAAGTGCGTTACTCAGGCTTCTCAAAGGGTGCGTTTTACACCTTAAATCGAAACTGTTGAAGACATATAGCTTCTAATATTTTGTTCTGTAGCCTTTTCCTCGGAATATTCTATTATCCATCAAGTCTGGTAGCTTTTGATTGTTTCTACTGAGAATGTCATCAGTGTTCTAATCACACGGGTGGAAAATTGCTGGTATGTTTCTTTCCTGATGTTGAAGTTAATCGCCTCTCTGTGAAGTTTTAACTTCACTAAATGAAACAAATTTTCTCTAGGATTAATGTCCGGGCTTCTGGGCACTGGTTAGTACGTTTAATAGCTGAGAACCCCTGCTTTCCAACATATTTTGTTCAGAGACACAATTTTGACTGGGGTCTCCACCCAGAATCCATGACGGGGATGTTCCCGTTCTGGCCAGCATACACATGGCGTCATAGTTGTTCTCCACGAAGCAAGCAAACAACTCACCATTCATTTTTTCATACTGAGTGCACCGGAGGACTCCTTTTCCATAGCTCTTGAAAAATAATAACTTCTATGACTCTCCCGCCGCTGCATACTTTAGCACCCTTTTCTGTGCCACTTCTATTAGGACCTTCACATTTGTTGCATCAATTTGGCCCTTGCGGTCCCCTTGCTAGGTCTACTAAATTGGTTTAGTGGTAGAAAGTCTCATTATGTAGATAGAGAGCTATGTTGTTTGGCCACACATCCTTTGGATACACAAACATTGCATAAGTTCGTCTTTTCGCCTCAATTACTCTCCGGAAAGCCATACTTGCAGTGTAAGGACACACAATTCTTTCCTTTTGTGACGTCACTAATGAGGTTAATTAGCTATTTTTCCTTACAAAATTATATCTCGAGTCACACTTACTGAACTGTTCCAAAATTGTTGCCCTGGTTTGAAAAACCACAGAACTAATGCTATTTCTTTAGGTTATGCGATCGCAGACAATCTCGGACAAAACTGTTGAGACAGTGACACAATTTCACCTCCATTTTGACACACCCCTACTTACTCCCCCCTTCCCACTCCCTCCCCCTCAGTCAATGTTGCTGAGTATTGCCATATGTTCTACAGTATAGTTCCGACCAAGATAAGGCAACATTGAGTTTGGGGGGAGGGGAAAGGGCGGCTTTTAAGCTGAACGTTTGGATAAGTGGTTGGAGTACCAAAAAGGACACTTTGTCTCAACAGGTTTTGTCCGAGATTGTCTGTAACACGTTATCTTTCTAAAGACGAAAAATGAGTAATTATTTGAAAAGATACATTTTTTGGCAGGTTGCTAAGACATGTTTTAAGCATTGGAATTGTTGTCTTGAGCAAAATCTTATAGAGAGTTGCGGATTTTAATGTATCTTTTTGAAATGACTTCCGGTAGTCGCCAATTATTATATTTCTTGGCGCGATCTTTTATTACTGTTTGAGGGGCATGTTGTTCCTTTACCCGCACCAAAAACACAGTTTGAACAAGACATTTCTATCGATATAGAGACAGACCAACATCTTTCACTCTAAAGGCCCCATAATGTTTGTTAAAAATGGAGAAATTGATGATCGTCAAAGCGACATGATGGCCTGTAGATGGAAAGTAAATCCCAAGGGAGTAACATAAGGAATTTACTCGGTGTCTTCCAGCGACTTTATTTAACGTCTATAAAGTCTTTCAGCAATCATGAGTCGATTAACATGTCATTAGAAAGGAGCTGTAGAAATATAGCTACGGTTAACAAGAGCTTTTGACGGTTAACAGACTTCGCTCGCATTTAAACAAGCAATTGAAAGAGTCCTCTCCTTAAAAATGTTGCGTTAACCGCTGTTAACCGTTGAAACTTGCTTCAAACTCGCTGTTAATCGTGTAAATAGGTACGAAATCTTCAAGAAAGCCATATTAAATTATAATTTGACCAGAAACATCCACAGAATATCAATTTGAAGTAAATTTTCCTTCCTCGTTCGTGACATTTACGATCATCCGGTCGTTGAGTAAATAAATGATAATTGAGTTAGCGCATTCCATTTATTTGTAAGTGCGTTACTGAGGCTTCTCAAAGGGTGCGTTTTACACCTTAAATCGAAACTGTTGAAGACATATAGCTTCTAATATTTTGTTCTGTAGCCTTTTCCTCGGAATATTCTATTATCCATCAAGTCTGGTAGCTTTTGATTGTTTCTACTGAGAATGTCATCAGTGTTCTAATCACACGGGTGGAAAATTGCTGGTATGTTTCTTTCCTGATGTTGAAGTTAATCGCCTCTCTGTGAAGTTTTAACTTCACTAAATGAAACAAATTTTCTCTAGGATTAATGTCCGGGCTTCTGGGCACTGGTTAGTATGTTTAATAGCTGAGAACCCCTGCTTTCCAACATATTTTGTTCAGAGACACAATTTTGACTGGGGTCTCCACCCAGAATCCATGACGGGGATGTTCCCGTTCTGGCCAGCATACACATGGCGTCATAGTTGTTCTCCACGAAGCAAGCAAACAACTCACCATTCATTTTTTCATACTGAGTGCACCGGAGGACTCCTTTTCCATAGCTCTTGAAAAATAATAACTTTTATGACTCTCCCGCCGCTGCATACTTTAGCACCCTTTTCTGTGCCACTTCTATTAGGACCTTCACATTTGTTGCATCAATTTGGCCCTTGCGGTCCCCTTGCTAGGTCTACTAAATTGGTTTAGTGGTAGAAAGTCTCATTATGTAGATAGAGAGCTATGTTGTTTGGCCACACATCCTTTGGATACACAAACATTGCATAAGTTCGTCTTTTCGCCTCAATTACTCTCCGGAAAGCCATACTTGCAGTGTAAGGACACACAATTCTTTCCTTTTGTGACGTCACTAATGAGGTTAATTAGCTATTTTTCCTTACAAAATTATATCTCGAGTCACACTTACTGAACTGTTCCAAAATTGTTGCCCTGGTTTGAAAAACCACAGAACTAATGCTATTTCTTTAGGTTATGCGATCGCAGACAATCTCGGACAAAACTGTTGAGACAGTGACACAATTTCACCTCCATTTTGACACACCCCTACTTACTCCCCCCTTCCCACTCCCTCCCCCTCAGTCAATGTTGCTGAGTATTGCCATATGTTCTACAGTATATTTCCGACCAAGATAAGGCAACATTGAGTTTGGGGGGAGGGGAAAGGGCGGCTTTTAAGCTGAACGTTTGGATAAGTGGTTGGAGTACCAAAAAGGACACTTTGTCTCAACAGGTTTTGTCCGAGATTGTCTGTAACACGTTATGTTTCTAAAGACGAAAAATGAGTAATTATTTGAAAAGATACATTTTTTGACAGGTTGCTAAGACATGTTTTAAGCATTGGAATTGTTGTCTTGAGCAAAATCTTATAGAGAGTTGCGGATTTTAATGTATCTTTTTGAAATGACTTCCGGTAGTCGCCAATTATTATATTTCTTGGCGCGATCTTTTATTACTGTTTGAGGGGCATGTTGTTCCTTTACCCGCACCAAAAACACAGTTTGAACAAGACATTTCTATCGATATAGAGACAGACCAACATCTTTCACTCTAAAGGCCCCATAATGTTTGTTAAAAATGGAGAAATTGATGATCGTTAAAGCGACATGATGGCCTGTAGATGGAAAGTAAATCCCAAGGGAGTAACATAAGGAATTTACTCGGTGTCTTCCAGCGACTTTATTTAACGTCTATAAAGTCTTTCAGCAATCATGAGTCGATTAACATGTCATTAGAAAGGAGCTGTAGAAATATAGCTACGGTTAACAAGAGCTTTTGACAGTTAAAAGACTTCGCTCGCATTTAAACAAGCAATTGAAAGAGTCCTCTCCTTAAAAATGTTTCGTTAACGGCTGTTAACCGTTGAAACTTGCTTCAAACTCGCTGTTAATTGTGTAAATAGGTACGAAATCTTCAAGAAAGCCATATTAAATTATAATTTGACCAGAAACATCCACAGAATATCAATTTGAAGTAAATTTTCCTTCCTCGTTCGTGACATTTACGATCATCCGGTCGTTGAGTAAATAAATGATAATTGAGTTAGCGCATTCCATTTATTTGTAAGTGCGTTACTGAGGCTTCTCAAAGGGTGCGTTTTACACCTTAAATCGAAACTGTTGAAGACATATAGCTTCTAATATTTTGTTCTGTAGCCTTTTCCTCGGAATATTCTATTATCCATCAAGTCTGGTAGCTTTTGATTGTTTCTACTGAGAATGTCATCAGTGTTCTAATCACACGGGTGGAAAATTGCTGGTATGTTTCTTTCCTGATGTTGAAGTTAATCGCCTCTCTGTGAAGTTTTAACTTCACTAAATGAAACAAATTTTCTGTAGGATTAATGTCCGGGCTTCTGGGCACTGGTTTTAATAGCTGAGAACCCCTGCTTTCCAACATATTTTGTTCAGAGACACAATTTTGACTGGGGTCTCCACCCAGAATCCATGACGGGGATGTTCCCGTTCTGGCCAGCATACACATGGCGTCATAGTTGTTCTCCACGAAGCAAGCAAACAACTCACCATTCATTTTTTCATACTGAGTGCACCGGAGGACTCCTTTTCCATAGCTCTTGAAAAATAATAACTTCTATGACTCTCCCGCCGCTGCATACTTTAGCACCCTTTTCTGTGCCACTTCTATTAGGACCTTCACATTTGTTGCATCAATTTGGCCCTTGCGGTCCCCTTGCTAGGTCTACTAAATTGGTTTAGTGGTAGAAACTTACATTATGTAGATAGAGAGCTATGTTGTTTGGCCACACATCCTTTGGATACACAAACATTGCATAAGTTCGTCTTTTCGCCTCAATTACTCTCCGGAAAGCCATACTTGCAGTGTAAGGACACACAATTCTTTCCTTTTGTGACGTCACTAATGAGGTTAATTAGCTATTTTTCCTTACAAAATTATATCTCGAGTCACACTTACTGAACTGTTCCAAAATTGTTGCCCTGGTTTGAAAAACCACAGAACTAATGCTATTTCTTTAGGTTATGCGATCGCAGACAATCTCGGACAAAACTGTTGAGACAGTGACACAATTTCACCTCCATTTTGACACACCCCTACTTACTCCCCCCTTCCCACTCCCTCCCCCTCAGTCAATGTTGCTGAGTATTGCCATATGTTCTACAGTATATTTCCGACCAAGATAAGGCAACATTGAGTTTGGGGGGAGGGGAAAGGGCGGCTTTTAAGCTGAACGTTTGGATAAGTGGTTGGAGTACCAAAAAGGACACTTTGTCTCAACAGGTTTTGTCCGAGATTGTCTGTAACACGTTATGTTTCTAAAGACGAAAAATGAGTAATTATTTGAAAAGATACATTTTTTGACAGGTTGCTAAGACATGTTTTAAGCATTGGAATTGTTGTCTTGAGCAAAATCTTATAGAGAGTTGCGGATTTTAATGTATCTTTTTGAAATGACTTCCGGTAGTCGCCAATTATTATATTTCTTGGCGCGATCTTTTATTACTGTTTGAGGGGCATGTTGTTCCTTTACCCGCACCAAAAACACAGTTTGAACAAGACATTTCTATCGATATAGAGACAGACCAACATCTTTCACTCTAAAGGCCCCATAATGTTTGTTAAAAATGGAGAAATTGATGATCGTCAAAGCGACATGATGGCTTGTAGATAGAAAGTAAATCCCAAGGGAGTAACATAAGGAATTTACTCGGTGTCTTCCAGCGACTTTATTTAACGTCTATAAAGTCTTTCAGCAATCATGAGTCGATTAACATGTCATTAGAAAGGAGCTGTAGAAATATAGCTACGGTTAACAAGAGCTTTTGACGGTTAACAGACTTCGCTCGCATTTAAACAAGCAATTGAAAGAGTCCTCTCCTTAAAAATGTTGCGTTAACCGCTGTTAACCGTTGAAACTTGCTTCAAACTCGCTGTTAATCGTGTAAATAGGTACGAAATCTTCAAGAAAGCCATATTAAATTATAATTTGACCAGAAACATCCACAGAATATCAATTTGAAGTAAATTTTCCTTCCTCGTTCGTGACATTTACGATCATCCGGTCGTTGAGTAAATAAATGATAATTGAGTTAGCGCATTCCATTTATTTGTAAGTGCGTTACTGAGGCTTCTCAAAGGGTGCGTTTTACACCTTAAATCGAAACTGTTGAAGACATATAGCTTCTAATATTTTGTTCTGTAGCCTTTTCCTCGGAATATTCTATTATCCATCAAGTCTGGTAGCTTTTGATTGTTTCTACTGAGAATGTCATCAGTGTTCTAATCACACGGGTGGAAAATTGCTGGTATGTTTCTTTCCTGATGTTGAAGTTAATCGCCTCTCTGTGAAGTTTTAACTTCACTAAATGAAACAAATTTTCTCTAGGATTAATGTCCGGGCTTCTGGGAACTGGTTAGTACGTTTAATAGCTGAGAACCCCTGCTTTCCAACATATTTTGTTCAGAGACACAATTTTGACTGGGGTCTCCACCCAGAATCCATGACGGGGATGTTCCCGTTCTGGCCAGCATACACATGGCGTCATAGTTGTTCTCCACGAAGCAAGCAAACAACTCACCATTCATTTTTTCATACTGAGTGCACCGGAGGACTCCTTTTCCATAGCTCTTGAAAAATAATAACTTCTATGACTCTCCCGCCGCTGCATACTTTAGCACCCTTTTCTGTGCCACTTCTATTAGGACCTTCACATTTGTTGCATCAATTTGGCCCTTGCGGTCCCCTTGCTAGGTCTACTAAATTGGTTTAGTGGTAGAAAGTCTCATTATGTAGATAGAGAGCTATGTTGTTTGGCCACACATCCTTTGGATACACAAACATTGCATAAGTTCGTCTTTTCGCCTCAATTACTCTCCGGAAAGCCATACTTGCAGTGTAAGGACACACAATTCTTTCCTTTTGTGACGTCACTAATGAGGTTAATTAGCTATTTTTCCTTACAAAATTATATCTCGAGTCACACTTACTGAACTGTTCCAAAATTGTTGCCCTGGTTTGAAAAACCACAGAACTAATGCTATTTCTTTAGGTTATGCGATCGCAGACAATCTCGGACAAAACTGTTGAGACAGTGACACAATTTCACCTCCATTTTGACACACCCCTACTTACTCCCCCCTTCCCACTCCCTCCCCCTCAGTCAATGTTGCTGAGTATTGCCATATGTTCTACAGTATATTTCCGACCAAGATAAGGCAACATTGAGTTTGGGGGGAGGGGAAAGGGCGGCTTTTAAGCTGAACGTTTGGATAAGTGGTTGGAGTACCAAAAAGGACACTTTGTCTCAACAGGTTTTGTCCGAGATTGTCTGTAACACGTTATGTTTCTAAAGACGAAAAATGAGTAATTATTTGAAAAGATACATTTTTTGACAGGTTGCTAAGACATGTTTTAAGCATTGGAATTGTTGTCTTGAGCAAAATCTTATAGAGAGTTGCGGATTTTAATGTATCTTTTTGAAATGACTTCCGGTAGTCGCCAATTATTATATTTCTTGGCGCGATCTTTTATTACTGTTTGAGGGGCATGTTGTTCCTTTACCCGCACCAAAAACACAGTTTGAACAAGACATTTCTATCGATATAGAGACAGACCAACATCTTTCACTCTAAAGGCCCCATAATGTTTGTTAAAAATGGAGAAATTGATGATCGTCAAAGCGACATGATGGCTTGTAGATAGAAAGTAAATCCCAAGGGAGTAACATAAGGAATTTACTCGGTGTCTTCCAGCGACTTTATTTAACGTCTATAAAGTCTTTCAGCAATCATGAGTCGATTAACATGTCATTAGAAAGGAGCTGTAGAAATATAGCTACGGTTAACAAGAGCTTTTGACGGTTAACAGACTTCGCTCGCATTTAAACAAGCAATTGAAAGAGTCCTCTCCTTAAAAATGTTGCGTTAACCGCTGTTAACCGTTGAAACTTGCTTCAAACTCGCTGTTAATTGTGTAAATAGGTACGAAATCTTCAAGAAAGCCATATTAAATTATAATTTGACCAGAAACATCCACAGAATATCAATTTGAAGTAAATTTTCCTTCCTCGTTCGTGACATTTACGATCATCCGGTCGTTGAGTAAATAAATGATAATTGAGTTAGCGCATTCCATTTATTTGTAAGTGCGTTACTGAGGCTTCTCAAAGGGTGCGTTTTACACCTTAAATCGAAACTGTTGAAGACATATAGCTTCTAATATTTTGTTCTGTAGCCTTTTCCTCGGAATATTCTATTATCCATCAAGTCTGGTAGCTTTTGATTGTTTCTACTGAGAATGTCATCAGTGTTCTAATCACACGGGTGGAAAATTGCTGGTATGTTTCTTTCCTGATGTTGAAGTTAATCGCCTCTCTGTGAAGTTTTAACTTCACTAAATGAAACAAATTTTCTCTAGGATTAATGTCCGGGCTTCTGGGCACTGGTTAGTATGTTTAATAGCTGAGAACCCCTGCTTTCCAACATATTTTGTTCAGAGACACAATTTTGACTGGGGTCTCCACCCAGAATCCATGACGGGGATGTTCCCGTTCTGGCCAGCATACACATGGCGTCATAGTTGTTCTCCACGAAGCAAGCAAACAACTCACCATTCATTTTTTCATACTGAGTGCACCGGAGGACTCCTTTTCCATAGCTCTTGAAAAATAATAACTTTTATGACTCTCCCGCCGCTGCATACTTTAGCACCCTTTTCCGTGCCACTTCTATTAGGACCTTCACATTTGTTGCATCAATTTGGCCCTTGCGGTCCCCTTGCTAGGTCTACTAAATTGGTTTAGTGGTAGAAAGTCTCATTATGTAGATAGAGAGCTATGTTGTTTGGCCACACATCCTTTGGATACACAAACATTGCATAAGTTCGTCTTTTCGCCTCAATTACTCTCCGGAAAGCCATACTTGCAGTGTAAGGACACACAATTCTTTCCTTTTGTGACGTCACTAATGAGGTTAATTAGCTATTTTTCCTTACAAAATTATATCTCGAGTCACACTTACTGAACTGTTCCAAAATTGTTGCCCTGGTTTGAAAAACCACAGAACTAATGCTATTTCTTTAGGTTATGCGATCGCAGACAATCTCGGACAAAACTGTTGAGACAGTGACACAATTTCACCTCCATTTTGACACACCCCTACTTACTCCCCCCTTCCCACTCCCTCCCCCTCAGTCAATGTTGCTGAGTATTGCCATATGTTCTACAGTATATTTCCGACCAAGATAAGGCAACATTGAGTTTGGGGGGAGGGGAAAGGGCGGCTTTTAAGCTGAACGTTTGGATAAGTGGTTGGAGTACCAAAAAGGACACTTTGTCTCAACAGGTTTTGTCCGAGATTGTCTGTAACACGTTATGTTTCTAAAGACGAAAAATGAGTAATTATTTGAAAAGATACATTTTTTGACAGGTTGCTAAGACATGTTTTAAGCATTGGAATTGTTGTCTTGAGCAAAATCTTATAGAGAGTTGCGGATTTTAATGTATCTTTTTGAAATGACTTCCGGTAGTCGCCAATTATTATATTTCTTGGCGCGATCTTTTATTACTGTTTGAGGGGCATGTTGTTCCTTTACCCGCACCAAAAACACAGTTTGAACAAGACATTTCTATCGATATAGAGACAGACCAACATCTTTCACTCTAAAGGCCCCATAATGTTTGTTAAAAATGGAGAAATTGATGATCGTCAAAGCGACATGATGGCTTGTAGATGGAAAGTAAATCCCAAGGGAGTAACATAAGGAATTTACTCGGTGTCTTCCAGCGACTTTATTTAACGTCTATAAAGTCTTTCAGCAATCATGAGTCGATTAACATGTCATTAGAAAGGAGCTGTAGAAATATAGCTACGGTTAACAAGAGCTTTTGACGGTTAACAGACTTCGCTCGCATTTAAACAAGCAATTGAAAGAGTCCTCTCCTTAAAAATGTTGCGTTAACCGCTGTTAACCGTTGAAACTTGCTTCAAACTCGCTGTTAATCGTGTAAATAGGTACGAAATCTTCAAGAAAGCCATATTAAATTATAATTTGACCAGAAACATCCACAGAATATCAATTTGAAGTAAATTTTCCTTCCTCGTTCGTGACATTTACGATCATCCGGTCGTTGAGTAAATAAATGATAATTGAGTTAGCGCATTCCATTTATTTGTAAGTGCGTTACTGAGGCTTCTCAAAGGGTGCGTTTTACACCTTAAATCGAAACTGTTGAAGACATATAGCTTCTAATATTTTGTTCTGTAGCCTTTTCCTCGGAATATTCTATTATCCATCAAGTCTGGTAGCTTTTGATTGTTTCTACTGAGAATGTCATCAGTGTTCTAATCACACGGGTGGAAAATTGCTGGTATGTTTCTTTCCTGATGTTGAAGTTAATCGCCTCTCTGTGAAGTTTTAACTTCACTAAATGAAACAAATTTTCTCTAGGATTAATGTCCGGGCTTCTGGGCACTGGTTAGTATGTTTAATAGCTGAGAACCCCTGCTTTCCAACATATTTTGTTCAGAGACACAATTTGACTGGGGTCTCCACCCAGAATCCATGACGGGGATGTTCCCGTTCTGGCCAGCATACACATGGCGTCATAGTTGTTCTCCACGAAGCAAGCAAACAACTCACCATTCATTTTTTCATACTGAGTGCACCGGAGGACTCCTTTTCCATAGCTCTTGAAAAATAATAACTTTTATGACTCTCCCGCCGCTGCATACTTTAGCACCCTTTTCCGTGCCACTTCTATTAGGACCTTCACATTTGTTGCATCAATTTGGCCCTTGCGGTCCCCTTGCTAGGTCTACTAAATTGGTTTAGTGGTAGAAAGTCTCATTATGTAGATAGAGAGCTATGTTGTTTGGCCACACATCCTTTGGATACACAAACATTGCATAAGTTCGTCTTTTCGCCTCAATTACTCTCCGGAAAGCCATACTTGCAGTGTAAGGACACACAATTCTTTCCTTTTGTGACGTCACTAATGAGGTTAATTAGCTATTTTTCCTTACAAAATTATATCTCGAGTCACACTTACTGAACTGTTCCAAAATTGTTGCCCTGGTTTGAAAAACCACAGAACTAATGCTATTTCTTTAGGTTATGCGATCGCAGACAATCTCGGACAAAACTGTTGAGACAGTGACACAATTTCACCTCCATTTTGACACACCCCTACTTACTCCCCCCTTCCCACTCCCTCCCCCTCAGTCAATGTTGCTGAGTATTGCCATATGTTCTACAGTATATTTCCGACCAAGATAAGGCAACATTGAGTTTGGGGGGAGGGGAAAGGGCGGCTTTTAAGCTGAACGTTTGGATAAGTGGTTGGAGTACCAAAAAGGACACTTTGTCTCAACAGGTTTTGTCCGAGATTGTCTGTAACACGTTATGTTTCTAAAGACGAAAAATGAGTAATTATTTGAAAAGATACATTTTTTGACAGGTTGCTAAGACATGTTTTAAGCATTGGAATTGTTGTCTTGAGCAAAATCTTATAGAGAGTTGCGGATTTTAATGTATCTTTTTGAAATGACTTCCGGTAGTCGCCAATTATTATATTTCTGGGCGCGATCTTTTATTACTGTTTGAGGGGTATGTTGTTCCTTTACCCGCACCAAAAACACAGTTTGAACAAGACATTTCTATCGATATAGAGACAGACCAACATCTTTCACTCTAAAGGCCCCATAATGTTTGTTAAAAATGGAGAAATTGATGATCGTCAATGCGACATGATGGCCTGTAGATAGAAAGTAAATCCCAAGGGAGTAACATAAGGAATTTACTCGGTGTCTTCCAGCGACTTTATTTAACGTCTATAAAGTCTTTCAGCAATCATGAGTCGATTAACATGTCATTAGAAAGGAGCTGTAGAAATATAGCTACGGTTAACAAGAGCTTTTGACGGTTAACAGACTTCGCTCGCATTTAAACAAGCAATTGAAAGAGTCCTCTCCTTAAAAATGTTTCGTTAACGGCTGTTAACCGTTGAAACTTGCTTCAAACTCGCTGTTAATCGTGTAAATAGGTACGAAATCTTCAAGAAAGCCATATTAAATTATAATTTGACCAGAAACATCCACAGAATATCAATTTGAAGTAAATTTTCCTTCCTCGTTCGTGACATTTACGATCATCCGGTCGTTGAGTAAATAAATGATAATTGAGTTAGCGCATTCCATTTATTTGTAAGTGCGTTACTGAGGCTTCTCAAAGGGTGCGTTTTACACCTTAAATCGAAACTGTTGAAGACATATAGCTTCTAATATTTTGTTCTGTAGCCTTTTCCTCGGAATATTCTATTATCCATCAAGTCTGGTAGCTTTTGATTGTTTCTACTGAGAATGTCATCAGTGTTCTAATCACACGGGTTGAAAATTGCTGGTATGTTTCTTTCCTGATGTTGAAGTTAATCGCCTCTCTGTGAAGTTTTAACTTCACTAAATGAAACAAATTTTCTCTAGGATTAATGTCCGGGCTTCTGGGCACTGGTTAGTATGTTTAATAGCTGAGAACCCCTGCTTTCCAACATATTTTGTTCAGAGACACAATTTTGACTGGGGTCTCCACCCAGAATCCATGACGGGGATGTTCCCGTTCTGGCCAGCATACACATGGCGTCATAGTTGTTCTCCACGAAGCAAGCAAACAACTCACCATTCATTTTTTCATACTGAGTGCACCGGAGGACTCCTTTTCCATAGCTCTTGAAAAATAATAACTTTTATGACTCTCCCGCCGCTGCATACTTTAGCACCCTTTTCCGTGCCACTTCTATTAGGACCTTCACATTTGTTGCATCAATTTGGCCCTTGCGGTCCCCTTGCTAGGTCTACTAAATTGGTTTAGTGGTAGAAAGTCTCATTATGTAGATAGAGAGCTATGTTGTTTGGCCACACATCCTTTGGATACACAAACATTGCATAAGTTCGTCTTTTCGCCTCAATTACTCTCCGGAAAGCCATACTTGCAGTGTAAGGGCACACAATTCTTTCCTTTTGTGACGTCACTAATGAGGTTAATTAGCTATTTTTCCTTACAAAATTATATCTCGAGTCACACTTACTGAACTGTTCCAAAATTGTTGCCCTGGTTTGAAAAACCACAGAACTAATGCTATTTCTTTAGGTTATGCGATCGCAGACAATCTCGGACAAAACTGTTGAGACAGTGACACAATTTCACCTCCATTTTGACACACCCCTACTTACTCCCCCCTTCCCACTCCCTCCCCCTCAGTCAATGTTGCTGAGTATTGCCATATGTTCTACAGTATAGTTCCGACCAAGATAAGGCAACATTGAGTTTGGGGGGAGGGGAAAGGGCGGCTTTTAAGCTGAACGTTTGGATAAGTGGTTGGAGTACCAAAAAGGACACTTTGTCTCAACAGGTTTTGTCCGAGATTGTCTGTAACACGTTATGTTTCTAAAGACGAAAAATGAGTAATTATTTGAAAAGATACATTTTTTGACAGGTTGCTAAGACATGTTTTAAGCATTGGAATTGTTGTCTTGAGCAAAATCTTATAGAGAGTTGCGGATTTTAATGTATCTTTTTGAAATGACTTCCGGTAGTCGCCAATTATTATATTTCTGGGCGCGATCTTTTATTACTGTTTGAGGGGTATGTTGTTCCTTTACCCGCACCAAAAACACAGTTTGAACAAGACATTTCTATCGATATAGAGACAGACCAACATCTTTCACTCTAAAGGCCCCATAATGTTTGTTAAAAATGGAGAAATTGATGATCGTCAAAGCGACATGATGGCCTGTAGATAGAAAGTAAATCCCAAGGGAGTCATGAACATAAGGAATTTACTCGGTGTCTTCCATCGACTTTATTTAACGTCTATAAAGTCTTTCAGCAATCATGAGTCGATTAACATGTCATTAGAAAGGAGCTGTAGAAATATAGCTACGGTTAACAAGAGCTTTTGACAGTTAAAAGACTTCGCTCGCATTTAAACAAGCAATTGAAAGAGTCCTCTCCTTAAAAATGTTTCGTTAACGGCTGTTAACCGTTGAAACTTGCTTCAAACTCGCTGTTAATCGTGTAAATAGGTACGAAATCTTCAAGAAAGCCATATTAAATTATAATTTGACCAGAAACATCCACAGAATATCAATTTGAAGTAAATTTTCCTTCCTCGTTCGTGACATTTACGATCATCCGGTCGTTGAGTAAATAAATGATAATTGAGTTAGCGCATTCCATTTATTTGTAAGTGCGTTACTGAGGCTTCTCAAAGGGTGCGTTTTACACCTTAAATCGAAACTGTTGAAGACATATAGCTTCTAATATTTTGTTCTGTAGCCTTTTCCTCGGAATATTCTATTATCCATCAAGTCTGGTAGCTTTTGATTGTTTCTACTGAGAATGTCATCAGTGTTCTAATCACCCGGGTTGAAAATTGCTGGTATGTTTCTTTCCTGATGTTGAAGTTAATCGCCTCTCTGTGAAGTTTTAACTTCACTAAATGAAACAAATTTTCTCTAGGATTAATGTCCGGGCTTCTGGGCACTGGTTAGTATGTTTAATAGCTGAGAACCCCTGCTTTCCAACATATTTTGTTCAGAGACACAATTTTGACTGGGGTCTCCACCCAGAATCCATGACGGGGATGTTCCCGTTCTGGCCCGCATACACATGGCGTCATAGTTGTTCTCCACGAAGCAAGCAAACAACTCACCATTCATTTTTTCATACTGAGTGCACCGGAGGACTCCTTTTCCATAGCTCTTGAAAAATAATAACTTTTATGACTCTCCCGCCGCTGCATACTTTAGCACCCTTTTCCGTGCCACTTCTATTAGGACCTTCACATTTGTTGCATCAATTTGGCCCTTGCGGTCCCCTTGCTAGGTCTACTAAATTGGTTTAGTGGTAGAAAGTCTCATTATGTAGATAGAGAGCTATGTTGTTTGGCCACACATCCTTTGGATACACAAACATTGCATAAGTTCGTCTTTTCGCCTCAATTACTCTCCGGAAAGCCATACTTGCAGTGTAAGGACACACAATTCTTTCCTTTTGTGACGTCACTAATGAGGTTAATTAGCTATTTTTCCTTACAAAATTATATCTCGAGTCACACTTACTGAACTGTTCCAAAATTGTTGCCCTGGTTTGAAAAACCACAGAACTAATGCTATTTCTTTAGGTTATGCGATCGCAGACAATCTCGGACAAAACTGTTGAGACAGTGACACAATTTCACCTCCATTTTGACACACCCCTACTTACTCCCCCCTTCCCACTCCCTCCCCCTCAGTCAATGTTGCTGAGTATTGCCATATGTTCTACAGTATATTTCCGACCAAGATAAGGCAACATTGAGTTTGGGGGGAGGGGAAAGGGCGGCTTTTAAGCTGAACGTTTGGATAAGTGGTTGGAGTACCAAAAAGGACACTTTGTCTCAACAGGTTTTGTCCGAGATTGTCTGTAACACGTTATGTTTCTAAAGACGAAAAATGAGTAATTATTTGAAAAGATACATTTTTTGACAGGTTGCTAAGACATGTTTTAAGCATTGGAATTGTTGTCTTGAGCAAAATCTTATAGAGAGTTGCGGATTTTAATGTATCTTTTTGAAATGACTTCCGGTAGTCGCCAATTATTATATTTCTTGGCGCGATCTTTTATTACTGTTTGAGGGGCATGTTGTTCCTTTACCCGCACCAAAAACACAGTTTGAACAAGACATTTCTATCGATATAGAGACAGACCAACATCTTTCACTCTAAAGGCCCCATAATGTTTGTTAAAAATGGAGAAATTGATGATCGTCAAAGCGACATGATGGCTTGTAGATGGAAAGTAAATCCCAAGGGAGTAACATAAGGAATTTACTCGGTGTCTTCCAGCGACTTTATTTAACGTCTATAAAGTCTTTCAGCAATCATGAGTCGATTAACATGTCATTAGAAAGGAGCTGTAGAAATATAGCTACGGTTAACAAGAGCTTTTGACAGTTAAAAGACTTCGCTCGCATTTAAACAAGCAATTGAAAGAGTCCTCTCCTTAAAAATGTTGCGTTAACCGCTGTTAACCGTTGAAACTTGCTTCAAACTCGCTGTTAATCGTGTAAATAGGTACGAAATCTTCAAGAAAGCCATATTAAATTATAATTTGACCAGAAACATCCACAGAATATCAATTTGAAGTAAATTTTCCTTCCTCGTTCGTGACATTTACGATCATCCGGTCGTTGAGTAAATAAATGATAATTGAGTTAGCGCATTCCATTTATTTGTAAGTGCGTTACTGAGGCTTCTCAAAGGGTGCGTTTTACACCTTAAATCGAAACTGTTGAAGACATATAGCTTCTAATATTTTGTTCTGTAGCCTTTTCCTCGGAATATTCTATTATCCATCAAGTCTGGTAGCTTTTGATTGTTTCTACTGAGAATGTCATCAGTGTTCTAATCACCCGGGTTGAAAATTGCTGGTATGTTTCTTTCCTGATGTTGAAGTTAATCGCCTCTCTGTGAAGTTTTAACTTCACTAAATGAAACAAATTTTCTCTAGGATTAATGTCCGGGCTTCTGGGCACTGGTTAGTATGTTTAATAGCTGAGAACCCCTGCTTTCCAACATATTTTGTTCAGAGACACAATTTTGACTGGGGTCTCCACCCAGAATCCATGACGGGGATGTTCCCGTTCTGGCCAGCATACACATGGCGTCATAGTTGTTCTCCACGAAGCAAGCAAACAACTCACCATTCATTTTTTCATACTGAGTGCACCGGAGGACTCCTTTTCCATAGCTCTTGAAAAATAATAACTTTTATGACTCTCCCGCCGCTGCATACTTTAGCACCCTTTTCCGTGCCACTTCTATTAGGACCTTCACATTTGTTGCATCAATTTGGCCCTTGCGGTCCCCTTGCTAGGTCTACTAAATTGGTTTAGTGGTAGAAAGTCTCATTATGTAGATAGAGAGCTATGTTGTTTGGCCACACATCCTTTGGATACACAAACATTGCATAAGTTCGTCTTTTCGCCTCAATTACTCTCCGGAAAGCCATACTTGCAGTGTAAGGACACACAATTCTTTCCTTTTGTGACGTCACTAATGAGGTTAATTAGCTATTTTTCCTTACAAAATTATATCTCGAGTCACACTTACTGAACTGTTCCAAAATTGTTGCCCTGGTTTGAAAAACCACAGAACTAATGCTATTTCTTTAGGTTATGCGATCGCAGACAATCTCGGACAAAACTGTTGAGACAGTGACACAATTTCACCTCCATTTTGACACACCCCTACTTACTCCCCCCTTCCCACTCCCTCCCCCTCAGTCAATGTTGCTGAGTATTGCCATATGTTCTACAGTATATTTCCGACCAAGATAAGGCAACATTGAGTTTGGGGGGAGGGGAAAGGGCGGCTTTTAAGCTGAACGTTTGGATAAGTGGTTGGAGTACCAAAAAGGACACTTTGTCTCAACAGGTTTTGTCCGAGACTGTAGGTAAAAACGGATACAGCCTAAGATCAGATTTGGCCTACAACAGCTATTTTATATTCTCTTCGTAAACAGCTAGACCGTTTTAACAGTTTGGAGCGGTTTTAAATTGAGTGTCGAAAGTAATTAGCGAATTGCTTTGGTTTTGTATTTACTTCACTCAGTGATTGGTTCAAAGTTCTCGCGCCATTTTTTAAACCAATCAGAAGTGAAACGAAAACCAATTGTGGCTCGCGCGTGCACATTTTCCCGCGCTTTGTGTCGGCTACGTGTAATTGCTTCGAGTTCTGATTGGTTTACTGGATTGTCTCCGTCCTTCTTGATTGGCCAAAATAATAACTTTGGTTTTGTTTTTACGACACTCATTTGAAAGCCGCTCTAATCTCAAATTTCTTTGGTTTTAGTTTTTGTTACAGAGCTTTCAACGTCATCTACTGCGCAGACAACAGGAACCCCGACGAGTAAGTACACTCAATAGGTTCAGTATTGTTGATGATGTTTGTTGTTTCTACTTTTTCCTTTGAACGAAATGTATATGAAAAAATATATATATATATATTTGAAGTGCGTCTTTTAGACGAAAATAGGAGTGATCCGCCTCCCGACAGCAACTAATTTCAAATTTATTTTGTTTGTAGCATGATTAAATCTCTCCGTCTTGCCTGGTTGAAAAGAATTTTTCGCGATAATTCTAGCGCATGGAAACATTATTTAGAATATCTTCTGAAAGAAACAGGCGGTCTGTTTTTTTTAATTGCAACTATAACGTCAAAGACTTAACTATCAGTTCTCAATTCTACATGGAGTTATTGAAATTGTGGTCTGAATTTCTGAAAGATAATGCGGTTGAAACTAATTGGCTTTACTGAATTTGGAATAATCAGGAAATAAGAATAAACAACAAACCAGTCTTTTATAAAAGGTACTTTAATTATGGAATTCAGATAGTGGGACACCTGCGTTTTGATCTTAACAACATTGATTCTTATGAACTAATCCCAAAACGCATACAGAAGATGAATTTTTTTGGAATGGACCGGTCTTCGCCACTCTGTACCGCTCGATCTAAGGAATGCCTATTATAATCCAGATTATATAGCCCTAAATCCATCTTTTAAAATTGACCTTTTTGATGTAACTAAAAAGAAATCAAAAGACTATTACTTTCTTTTTGTCCGTAAAAAGGCTTGCTTTCCAAATAACACGAGAAAATTGCAGTCTGAATTAATTTAACCGATGACGCACTGAAAAAAGCTTTTTCTATTCCCCATTCAGTTGCTTTTGAACCATATGTCAAGGTCTTTCAGTTCATAGTATTGAACTCTATACTCTATACGAATTCAAAACGATACAAAATCGGGTACATTGCAATTGCAGATGACCTATGTTCTTTCTGCAAACGTGAATCAGAAACAATGCAGCATTTCTTTTATGATTGCTCTTATTCAATTTCTTTGTTGAAAGATTTCGAATTATATTACTTATCTTTGACAAAACAGCAGATACACCTTAATTTGAAAGATATATTAATCGGTCTTCTAACACCAGAACTGCCCTTACTTAACTATCTGTTACTTATAGGAAAATTTATCTATGGGTGTGTAGAAGGAATTAAGAACTTCCAAGTATACGAGGTTTTCAATCAAAAGTTAAATTAAAGTATGAGTCTGAAAAATATATTTGTACAAAAAATAATAATTTAGATATGTTTAGGAAGAAGTGGGCAATATAAATACTACTATTTTAAAATATGTCGGGCTCAAATAGGTGTGATTTTGCTATGTAAACTTGTTCGTGAGTGTGTGTATGTAAGTGAATGTGAATTAGTTGTGTTATATTGTAGGTCCTGTTTATTACGTTTAGTGAAGTAGTTAAGTATCGTAATGAAGGTTATGTAAATAGTTGTGTGCCTCCAGACACAAGAGAGCCAATAATCGGCTTGTTTGGGACAATGTTACAGCTTCCAGTGCCAGCTGATCTTCTTTACTCCCTTCGTAAGAGCCCAACCGACAGCAATTTAACTTCAAATTTGTTTGTTTGAATTGCCTTAGCCTTTTTAACAGAGATAACAACGTCATCTACAACGGAGACAACAACAAGGATCCCACCAAGTAAGTGCAGTACGCTCAATCGGTTTTTTTTTAATGGTGTTTTTTGTTTCTACTTTTGTCTTTGTAGCCAACACCTACCGGAACAAATGTGGGAGCCAATAATTGTGGTATAACTTGCGGTGCGAGCTCGCTATCGTCTATTTATTCCCACTCAAGTTTAATTTTAAATTTACTTTGTGTGAATTTTTGTTGCAGAGCTTTCAACATCATCTACTGGACAGACAACAACAAAACCCCCAACAAGTAAGTACACTAAATTCGTTATACTTAATGATTTTCTCTCTAGTTTTTCTTTAGAGCCCAGTGACTGAACGATTTGTGTCGGACGTATAGTGGTATAGCTTCCGGAGGAAGGTTCTTTGGAGTCACGGAGCATGTCGTATGGACAGAACTTACACAAACGACTCGCACGATGAAGATACTTGCTATATCTTTGAGCAAAATCTAATCGTACTCAAATAAAATCAGTTAAGTTAAGATTTCTGTCGAAATCCGACGAAATCTCAGACTCATTTTGTCACCTCCAAGGCTTGACTTGAAAGGTCCAACCCCTTTGAATTCAAGTCTTATTAGGCATGTAAAAGTTGGGAATCAAACTTTTACGAGCTGCCACTTTTTGCAAGCGTGTTGAATTCGACTTTTCATGGCACAAAAGAGTCATTTTCAACAAGACAAGACTTTTAAACAGCATAAAAGTTCAAGAACCAAGACTCTATACCCTAGTGATGATAACTAGTTGCTGGATACATGTGATGTTCACAAAGAACTACAAAATGCATTAGGTGATTGAGTCTATTATCAGTATAGCTCATGTTAATTTTAAAATGCCAGTTGAATTTAAGATTTCTGTCGAAATCCGACGAAATCTCAGACTCATTTTGTCACCTCCAAGGCTTGACTTGAAAGGTCCAACCCCTTTGAATTCAAGTCTTATTAGGCATGTAAAAGTTGGGAATAAAACTATTACGACTGAGCTGCCACTTTTTACAAGCGTGTTGAATTAGACTTTTTATGACACAAAAGAGTTATTTTCAACACGAAAGGAATTTTAAACATTATAAACGTTCACGAACCAAGACTCTATACAGTCTATACCCCGCTGATGGTAACTAGTTACTGGATGCATGTGTTGTTCACAAAGAACTACAAAATGCATTAGGTGATTGAGTCTCTATTATCAGTATAGCTTTATTTATTTATAACAACTTTATTTGCAAAGAACATCGCAAAAAGGGTGCTGCCAGGGAAGAACTGAATCCTCATATACGGCAACCCCCAAAACAGATTAGAATAAAACAAATATAATATATTAATAAACATTAAATATAGAAATATTAAGAAACTATAAAATATAAATACATTATACGGTCATTAAAAATATTTGAACTATAAACATGGAGAGAATGTAGAATATTTACAAAGAGTAAAGAAAAATGAATAGATAAAAAAGATTACTGAGTCACGTTGTATAAATAACTTTTAAGACCTTTCTTAAATTTACTGACAGAATTACAATGAACTAAATTTTCTGGCAGATCATTCCACTTATTAATATACCTAAGCCAAAAGGAGAATTTATAGATGTTAGTTCGAGCATATGGTGTCCAAATTTTGTAACCATGAGCAGACCTGGTACGACCTTTCGAAAACTGTAAGTAATCATGTAAATTGACTTTAGAAAAACCATTAATAAACCTAAATAACTGGACTATGCTAAGAAAGTCACGACGAGAGAGAAGACTTGGCCATCCCAGGTATTCTAAACGTTCATTGTACTCAATGGAACTCCCTAAAATCCATCTTGAGACATTCCTCTGAATTTTTTCGAGTTTATCAGATAGATATTGCTGGTGAGGATTCCACACAGGACACGCATATTCAATAGTTGGACGTACCATTGTTTTATAACCAGTCATTATTGCCTCTGAACATTTGAGCTCTTGTTAATTCTCAAATGCCGGTTGAATTTAAGCTTGATAAAATGTTGAATTCAACTCGCCAAACGTTATAGGTCAAATGGTGAAAAGTTTAAATTTCCAGTGTCCTGTAAATTGTTGTTAAGCTTGATGAGTTATTTACAAGAATTAAATCTAAGTTGATTTTTTTGTTTAGCAATTCGGTCTTATTCGTGTCTATTGATTGGATTTGTTTTTTCAAGAATCTCTTTCCTATTCAGTGTCATCTTCTATCTTACTTTTTTGTGAAAAAGTGGAACAGTAGTTTTGTTAGCCAGCGATTTAGTCATCGGAACCGCATTGATTAATTTCGCACTCCCACGCGATACTCGCCTCGCCCGTTTTGCGTTCTCCTCTTACCAGTCTAGACTTTCACGTTTGTTCGAGAGCCACGCCCCCAGTTCCACCGCAACGCGGTTGACATCCCCTCTCTTGGCTTTTACATGTTTAAGTCCTCATTTGTTTTTTTCTTATTTACAGGGAGTTTTGCCGACTGAAGAATGCTTTGAAGCAACTCAATTTTTTTTCTCTAAAGTAGATACATAATTTGATAAGAGCTCCCTAATCAGTTATCATTGGGAATTTCACGATTGCAATAGAATCAGATCCATGTTCATATTTGGAAATAGACGATGGTTCTTTCTTTTCGTTGTGGATAAGTTTTCTTAGTTCTATATACGCGTAGACAATTGTAAGTATAGTCGCGGGAAGAAATTCCGTATGAGCATGTTATTTCAGTTGTGTTATCTTTTAATTGAGAACATAAGAATCGATTTTTAACAAATATCTTTACTGAAAGTCTCAACGGCCTTTCTTAAAATTTCGGAGTATTAATCACTGAGTCTATGTTCTCCTCATTGTTTCTGTCCTTGACTTCAACTAACGTTTCTTTTCTTTTCCTTTCTTTTCTAGATCGGCTTTTGTTTTTTTTTTTTTTTTGTTTCTATTTTTAGCCTTTTGCTCTTAGGGAAGTCCCACGAATATAGAGTGAGAGAATGCTGGGTAAGACATGCTGGAAGAATGTTTGATTTTTAGGAATCAGCAATTTCGCGCAAAGGATTAACGCCAAGTATCGATATGATGCCAGCAAGTGATCAAATAAAGTGTTTTCATCACAAGATTTCTCCGGACAGCGTTGAAAAGTTGCCGTGTCCTTGAGTTTAACAGGCCGAAAGATTTGTGTACTGTGTTTTCCCGTGATCTCACCAGTGAAACGCCAAAAATACCACGATAAAAAACTCGTCAAACAGTTGGATCGATTGCCTCGGTCTCGATCTGCTAAATCCAGTTTGAACTTCACCTTTCGCAGCTTGTGCAGGACAGAAGAACAACAGGCATTGAAGAAGTTAAATAGGAAATTTAGAGCTCAATGAGAGGTAAACATTAAGTAGTACAAATAAATAACTGTTTTTCAGTGCCAATGAAACATTCAGAGCTAGAAAATGCAGCTGGTACTCAAGCCTCCCTTTGACACCTTGCCAACTCCGAATGAAGACCACCTCCCTAACCGTTGGTTACATGATTCAAGGCAGCGCATTTTATGGCTTTGCAAGCAAGGACTGCACAGTAATAAATTAGAAGCAGCGGATCCTGGTGAAGGATCTTATCAGCAATCATAAATATTATTAAAAACCAAAAAGAGCAAGACTGTGATAACGGTGAAGGAGTATATTCCATAAAGGCAATATTCGAAGGGCATGCACCGCGTTACAATATGAATGGTGATATGGCGTATAATATGATACAATATGTGATGTTTATTTTATATTTGAGACTTATTTTATGATATTTCACGCCAGGCAATATTTATCTAACGTCTCTGTAAAACGTAATCATTACTTGTAACTGACTTGTAACTGAAAACCCTAGCTAACTGACGAGGAAAAACAGTGACTTTCGAAATATTGGCTTTAAATTTTATGTTCCTTTACCATTGTATCAGCACTGCTCGTTTTGGTTTTCTTTAACTAACTTGAGTCATCATTACCCTTTCTCTGCCCTTCTTCTTTTTATATGTCGATATGTGCCTTCGTTTTCTAGTATGTCAAAGCTTATATTTCCATTTCGTTTCCAGAAATTGAATTGAAAGGAAACTCGGTAAGAGCCACCCTGACTTTGATGTTCAAGAGACGTGACAGGATTAACTTGAAAAACATTTTCCGTAATTTGGGAGAAATATGAAATACTGCAAATATTTTTTTCCGTCTGCGAGAGTGTGTTCTGACTGTTCTATTTTCGTCATTTGGTTTGATCTGCACCAATCTCCCTCCAAAGACCAGCGTGCGAAGGAATGATGATAGCAAGGAACATGATTAATGAGCATCCTTCCCTTTTGTTTGTTAAATCATGCATATCACGTCACCCCTAGCTTCCCTATATGTAGTCCTGCTAAGCCCACGAAAATTTTGGAAATGGTTTTAGAAAGAAAAACACTAGAATCACCTCCTGCACCTCTCTAGCTCATCGAACGCAAGAACAATTCGAGGTTATTTGATGTCACCCTTGTGAATCGTACGACTAATCGGGATATTCAAATCAAAAAGCAAGTAGCAAACTTTTCGTACGTAGAGGGTCCCCAATAAGGTTCTTCAATCCCACCAGCCCGACCAAAATTTCCTTTTATCCCCAAATCCCAAACGTTTGTATCGGCCAATCTCGATCCCGGTCATGACGGCACAGCATGACGTCCAAACCTCGTCGTCAATTACACAGTTGATTTAGAATGGGCCATGTTAGTCTTTTCCACCAAGCATCATGATCCTAATCGAAATGATGCGTGATCGTCCATTATTAGTAGTAATTGAATCTGTTGTTAATGTATACGATCATCAACACGAATACTTTTCTTCCTAGCATTCCTATTTAGCATGAAAACGCTTCCCGTCAAGCTCAAAATGGGAAACTGCGCAAAGCAGGCGTTAAAAAAGGTGAGGAAAATGGTCACGTGGTCAACACTGCCTACAAACCCATGGAACAAACATAGGTACAAAAATG
>NC_090885.1:895357-900357 GCF_036669925.1 Montipora capricornis
CATCCAAACCGCCCAGAGCTAGCCCTCGAAGAAAATCAAAATCCCACAGTATTCGAGCGACCGAAATGCGTAGCAAGATCCATACGTGCCAGCCACAAACCGTCCCGCTGATTGCCCCTTTCTGATTGGACGACGTTAGACAATGACCTATTCAAAATATCTAACGAGGGTTGGGAACCACAGGCATTTTAGTGACCCTTCAACTGTTTACCCACCAGACTCGGGTCGTGTGTCTTTACGCTCACTGGAAGCCACTTACATTTCCGCTCATTGTTCACGTCCGCCAATGAATGAACAGGGGAACAGATTGCTTCGGGTTTTCCCGCACATTTGGATTTGGATGTTGGCAGTGTTCAGGCGTTCGTCTTCGTTATCGATATGTAAGCTATATACATGTTAGCCGGTTTTATTGCGTTCTACCTGTTCATTCATTGGCGGACGTGAAGAATGAGCGGAAATGTAAGTGGCTTCCGATGAGCGTAAAGACACACGACCCGAGTCTGGTGGGTAAACAGTTGAAGGGTCACTAAAATGCCTGTTGTTCCCAACCCTCGATAGATATGTTGAATAGGTCACTGTCTAACGTCGTCCAATCAGAAAGGGGCAATCAGCGGGACGGTTTGTCGCTGGCACGTATGGATCTTGCTATGCATTCCGGTCGCTCGAATACTGTGGGATTTTGATTTTCTTCGAGGGCTAGCTCCGGGCCGTTTGGATGGATTTTCGATTGGAAGGTACGAGAAGAATCGTGAATCTTTTGACCTTTATGCTGCGAAGTTTGAAAGCGGAGCGATGCGATTTTGGGGGAAAAAATCGCTCCAGCGCTGGAACCCTTTCAAAACAAGGCTTCCACCCTTTCTTTCTATTATGTTAAACAGTCAACGGCAAACTCAAATTCATTCAAAATCGCTCAAAAAACCGCTTATGAGGTAAAAGGACGAATATAAACCACAGGTAAGGTAATTCAACGTTTATTTATCATTGATTTACATACATAGTTAACGATATATCGCTATGGGTGAAGCAAACGGTAAATCCAGTACATTTACTATAAAATAACAATCGGCTACACATCCGATTGTGTGGGCCCCCTGTGATAAAACATGTATATGAAAGGCCTAGGAAATGGGCGAGGTTGAGTGAAGATTTTGATTTGGGAGATGACCAAATTTCTGACGTGACGTTTCTGACCTGCTGCCGATAAGAGTTGCAAATGAACCTTATATACGCTCCTTTCAATATAAGGTTTTAAATTCTATTTTGTACACAAATGATATACTTTATAAAATAGGCTACGTTTCAGCCCCCAACTGCTGTTTTTGCCATGAGACACTCGAAACTCTAAGTCATATCTTATTTAGTTGCTCTTTTTCAAACTCCTCTTGGAATGAGGTTATTGCTAACATTTTAAATAAGCTTTGTGGGTGCAGATGTCTCTCGTTGCGTCAAGTTGTTATAGGATTTCTAAAGGAGGAGATGGATCTGGTTAATTATATAATTATTCTAGGCAAAAACTTCCTGTGGACCTGTAGGTGTAAGAACATAAAACCTTCTTTCATCCACTTTAAGAGAATTTTGCTTGACAAATACGAAACGGAAAAATACATAGCTTTTTTTTAAACAAACAAAAATGAATATGTTCAACAAAAAATGGAAACCATTTGAGGAACTTATTTTATTTTAGGCAGTTAAATTTTTCCATCCATATTGTGTAATATTAACTTACCGACCAATTATCTAATTATACTTTTCGGTGTGAAGCCAAGAGTTTGAATCTATCAATGTTATGTTAATTAAATAATATTTATATTGTATTACTTATAATTGAGAAATGTTTAGGACTAAATTGTAATATTTAAGTGTTAATAAAGTTGTTTAAAAATAAAAAAATAAAAATAAATAAAATAAAAAAAAAAAAGAATGGGCCTTCATACGACCTTTTCCTAACAAACTGTTAAAGCGACTTTAAACACATGCTCCTTACCAGCCTTACATGTGTTATTGGCTCTGCACAGATGACATCTCCAATTTATCGACACACTCTTTGGAGAACCTCAACATTTTCACAACTTATAGTAGCTGAACGGAATTTATTGTAAAATTGGTAAGTTTCACGTTTAAAATGGCGTTGTATTTCCTAAAGTGGCGTTGTATTTCCTAAAGTGAGAGTCAATAAACTAATTAACATCATATTAGCTATAAAGACGAGGTTGCAAACTCGTTTTGAGCCCCAACACAGGACGTTTTGCCAAAATTATTATTTCTTTAAAAACGAAGTGACTAAATGCCCGGCAGCCGGGCAAGGTGTTCAATAGACTAAATGCCCGGCGTTCAAAACTTCTTTCTATAGGTGAGGCCTAAAAAGCACTCTTGTTAGCCTGAATATATAACACACCGTCATATTTCGACCACGCCAACAAAAACCCCGATTATAAAGTAAATTTAAATGTAATAGATAACTTTATTATCCAACTGTATTAGTTATTGAACAAAAAACGCACGAAACGAGTACAAATATTCAACTATATGTAGAGTTCGTTATTTGTACACTTGGTTATTGTACAGTAGAGAACCGGTTTGACTAGTTTAGTTGCTGACGTTGCCCCGCATGCACAAATCTGTCAGACGTTCTCAGTTACAATTCAGTGGCTAAAAATTCAGTGCAAAAAAAAGTTAGATAATAAATAGCTTATTAGATGTTTTGGTAGGTTTCATCGCTTATTATTTCTACTCGTTGTTTGTAGTTTGACTCGCCCTAGCGGGCCAGTCAATATACAGCACAACTCGTAAAAATGCTCAGCGATACTACACACCAAAGCATCTAATCTTGAATGCAAAGAATACGTGAAATATCTTAGAGTATTGATTGATAGTTATTTGTCTTAGAAATTTCACAAAGATTATGTTGCTTCTAAACTTATTAAGATTGTGAGGATCATTGCCCACTTGAGACATTTTGTTTCGTTGAACACTTTACTTAGTATTTATCAGTCGCTGATGTTTCCCTATTTAACATACCATTAATGTTCCCAACCCATGATAACAAGTGTAAGAGACAACAGTTTGTGGGGTAATGGGGTAGGACACAAAGCACTCCATTACCAGGTCATGAAAAGGTAGGATAACTAAGTTGCCCGGCAAGAGAGGTCGCGATCCTCTCCAAGGGGTTACAGTCACCAAGGCCATAACAAAAAGTTGTCAATGCGAGGTTAAAATCCTCGACAAGGGGTTACAACCCCCAAGGCCACAATCCTCTCCAGATGGTTAGGGGTTGCGCCGCCTGGTTTCTATGGTATCCGTGCGCGATCAGAAGGCACACAAACCTAGTACAGTGAGTCTATGGGGCAAAGGGTGAACCGCATGGGACCACTTCACCGTACTTGCCACAACTTCAACAAGGAGGGTCCCTGTGCCAGAAACCCTTGCATCTACGCCCATAAATGTAAGAGGTCTGGCTGTGGGAAAGATCACCCCTGGGTTAGGTTAGTAGAGGCCCACTCCCTCCAGTCAGAGAGGAGGCCCAACGCCCTCCTCCCTACCCAAGAATGCTTACAGTGGCCCTGAGAGAAGGCCTACTCCCTTCCTCTCATCCATTGTGTTCATCCCCTTGGGCTGTAGGTCTTGTAAATGCTGACTGGGCACTTTGTTACCCACTTTCCCCTTAATTCAGCAGTCAAAGATCAAACACTATAAGATCAATCAGAGAGAAATTAAACTTGTAAGGCCACAATAAATTCAGAAGTCAAAGATCAAACCCGAAGATAATAATTAAACTTATATGGCCACAATAAATGCAGAAGTCTAAGGTCAAACGCTAAAATAACAAACAGAACCAGAATAACCATTAAAACTTCTATCGTTGGCCACAAAAAAAAAAAAAAAAAAATTCAGCAGTCAAAGATCAAACACTAAAATATCAGTCAGAGGGATTAAACTTGTAAGGCCTCAAACACTTTAAGATCAATCAGAGAGAAATTAAACTTTTAAGTCTACAATAAATTCAGAAGTCAAAGAACAAACACTAAAATGTCAAATCGGAGGGAATAAACTTCCAAGGCCGCCATAAATCCAGAAGACGAAGATCAAACACTAAAATAACAAACGTCTATTCAGCGTTTAAAGATCGAACACTGCGATAAAGAGTCAAACACTAAAGAAATAATTAAGGGCCATTTTCCTAGAAAATCGAAAATCGCAAGACACTCGTGAAAAAATCGAATTTTTTTTTCTTTTGCCAAAACATCCCTTTTAGTACCCTAATTCAAGAAAAAATAGTTTTGGGTTCAAGCGATTCATTGTACGGGAGAAATTACAAAAAGTTTGAAAAATCGATTTTTTGCTGGTTTTTCGTACTCAAAACAAGGGAATCCGACCGCAACTTCGAGAAAACGTTGAACGCATAAGAAACAATCCCTAACATCAAAACTTCAGCCGAGAATTATTACATACTTACTCTTTAATTTTATGAAAGAAAATTTGAAGAAAGAAGTTTTTAACAATTACAATCGACAAGTTTAAAAAGGTCAAATTTGTATCTCTGGAAATGTTAATAAATGAAGGCGAACTTTAACTGTTGTAAAAGCCCTCTGGTATATGCCGCTTCCTTGTAAAACCCATATAGAATAAAACCTTGGCTATTGAACTAAGTTACTGGAAAGTTTTAGCTCTGGGAATTCAATACAGTTCTCACACTAAAGTAAGCAATTTGAGTATCTGAGTAAATAAAACGTATGCAAATTAGACGGCCCGCTGAATGAATTCATATTTTTAACGCAAAGTTTTGTTGAACGAACAACTTACCATTGCTTGTTGTGAGAGAAGTTAAATCCATCTCTTAATCTGTTTGTGGCAACTCATCCATAACTGATTTCGACCAAAATGTGTCCAGCAACTTCAGCGCTTGAGCTATCTAAACACTTACCACGCAGCAGGGTTATGCTTTGGTCCGAAAATAACATACAATGATGAAAATTAACCACTGCTCAAACCACACAGTTAAC
>NC_090885.1:910357-935357 GCF_036669925.1 Montipora capricornis
CCCAAGACACGAACCTTGAGAAACACCAAATGGCAAGGGATAACGATTTGATCTCTCTCTATTGACCGACACTCGCTGGCTACGTCCAGATAGATACGATGAGAACCATGCGAGAGCAGCGTCCGTGATGCCAAATGAGGTCTCGAGTCGGCGTACAAGTATGGCATGGTCGACAGTATCGAATGCCGCACTTAGATCGAGCAACACAAGAATCGACACGTGTTGCTTATTCATGTTGGAAAAAAATATCATTTACAACGCTCAGTAGTGCCGTTTCCGTGCTGTGCCACTGTAGCACAGGAAGCAGTTCGTTGTCAGTCATGTGACAAGATACTTGGTCGAAGACAGCCCTCTTGGTAATTTTTGAGACAAAGACAAATTTTTTTCAAAAGCGGGTTGACGATCGCTTGTTTCCATTCAGTGGGAAAGTGCGCAGTGGTTAATGAGGTATTAACTAACTTTGTGATGACAGGAAGTAGAATATCAAGCGAGTCACACACCAAGGTGGTTGGCATGACCTTTAAGCCGATTTATGAATAAAGTCGTAGATATCTTGTTCACTCAGATTCCGAAAGGAACGCAGTATTACATTTGTGTGCACCACAGTTTTGTCAGGATGTACGAGATCGCGATCAACTAGACTGGCTGATAGGTGTAGCATCAATTTCGCTGCGAATGTTCTCCACCTTTCTAACAAAATACCTGCCGATATCGTTCGCGATTATGGTCTTGTCAAGGTAATCGGCAAACGAGGGTTCATCCTTCTTGCCCAGAAGCTTTTTCGCAGCCTTAAACAACTTCCTTTGATCAGCACCGTTTTCAACCATAAACTCAGAGTAGAAATCCCGTCTAGCCTTATTCATCAAATAGGTCACTTGGTTTCTCTTTGACTTGAAATCCAGCAAATGAATGGCAGCCTTTGTCTTTCTCCGTTTGCGTTCTGCTTTCTTGCGCTCTCGCCTAGCATTGTCGATAGCTTCATTGTACCAGGGTACGACAGGTCTGGTAACTCTCCTGCGTGTACTTAGAGCCGCGTGTCAATCAAGCAGTGCTGATATTCACGAGCATACGCATCAGCAGTGTCAAACTGCTTGTGATCGCACGGTGCGCAGGCTTGAATATCACTGTGAAAGGTGTCTAGGTTTATGGACCGATTTGAATTTCCTGTAGGTGATGGTTTTCACGGAGAGGCCTGGTCGAGACAGTCCTAGCGTGTTGAACACGGCTGCGGGGTCAGATATAAATAGGTCAACCGCTGGCTCATCATACACAAGTGTTTCCGACTTGCGTGTAATCGACGCAGGGTTCGCACAGATTTTTGGTTGCAAAATTAACGAACTTTTCCTGACTTTTTCCAAATTACTAATTTCTTTTTCCACACCCAAGTTTAGTATAGGTAATAACATGGTTTTAAAGGATATTTGAGATAAAAACCTAAGATTCCTACTTCAAAAATGTCCAGCATTACCAGAAATTTAAGACAAAATGGCGGACGCCCAGACTCGACCCAGACCTTCCACTCTCTAAGAATGGCTGCCGATCGTTATAGAGAAATGTATGGAGAAAATTGAAGAAGTGGAAATTTCAGATCTAAAGTGGCATACACGACATTTGCCGACCTCTAAATGTAAAGTGTACGTACCATATCATTATTTACGGTAGTTTTGGTCTCTCGAAATTAAAGTTCGCCAACGTGCCGCCAACAACACATTTTACGAACGGCTGTTACAGTTCCTTGAGCTCTCTAATTCTTTCAAAAAAGCTCAGAGGTGCCTACCTTCCCTCCACATTTTAGAGCATTTCGTTGATATGAATCCTTGGTGCCGACCTCTCTAATCGTCGATCGATGTTCAAACTTTAAAACGTGATAAAAATTAGCCTTTATCCATTCCCCAAATTGCCGCCCAAATTGCGATAAAAGAGGTAAAAATACATCCATCTCTGCGATAAAAGCGGTACAAAACGCACCACTGCGCTTTTTATTCCTTGTGAAAAGTAGGGTTTCTGTCTCCAGTTTGTTTTGATCGCCATCTTTACAGGTGGGTAATTCATATATGATTATTATTATACAGAATATCGCTGGCTAAGTGTACTGTGGGCCCTGATTTTTGAAAATTATTTTTACTCTGCCAAGTCACACGCATGAAACGAAGCTGTTTCTTCTCTCTAAAATCGTCATTCGAACAGGAGCCCAGACTCTAGTTTCCCCGTTTTCATTCTCCCTTGTATTGACAACCTCATAAAAGAAATTAAATTGATTCAGATCCTTTGATAGTGTGTTATTTCAGTCCTTGTTTTTTCTATGTACTGCTTTCTTTATGCCGCCATCTTGATAATTTGAAACCGCGTGCCAAATACTTCGCGGGCGCAAAATGTCGCCGATTTCTGGTAATGAGCAAAGCGGTGAGTGATATTTGGGGAGTTTGGAAATATAAAGGGCAGTATTTATCCCAATTATCCTGCAAAAACCATACTTGTACTTGTTTAGACTACAAGACAAATGGACTCATCCTACAGTAAAATAACTTTTCTTCATAAATGTAAACACCTACTAAAATACTCCAGACTTTTTACCATTTTTCCACACTTTATCTTTACTTTCCAGACGTTTTCCGGGTCTGGAAAACTGGTTTGCAAAATTACAGACTTCAAGAATTCAAGACGCTGAACGAACCCTGTAGATAGATCAAGTCAGTAAGTGGCCGTCACGGTGTGTTGGTTACTTAATATGTTGTTGGAGATAAAAAAGAGTCCAAGAGGTCAAGGAATTTTTAAGTATATAGGTTGCTACAATCATCCACGTGGATATTAAAATCACCAGTTATCAATAATCGTTGCTTGCAAAGCAGCAATGGTTCAAGATAATATGGGAATTCAGTAAGGAATACATTTGTAGTGATTGGATGGCGTTCAGAGTAGGTTGGTCTGTAGATAATTGCGATACGAATGCTATACTCGCCAGATTTAACAATTCATTCTGAGATTTCGTACGAATATCGCACGCTTACACCAGCGTCAATCTTTTTGACATCCAGCGACTCATGATAAATGATCCCAGTCCCCCCTCCGCGGCGATCTGATCTCGTGTGATCTAGGATTTTATAACCATTGGGGCAAAGCTCAGCTCTTACTGAAGAGTCTTCTAGATTGGTTAGCTAGTGTTCCGTAAGAGTAACAATGGCAGGTGTATGATCGCAAATATATTCAAAAATCACAGCAGATTTGTTTCTGACTGATTGAGCATTGATATTGCATGCAACAAGTTGTTGTTTACGCCGGTCAGCAGTCAGTCGGTTGGAACATTGGATGGTGATCAAGTTATTTCGTGACGACGGTGGATAATAATGAGATTGGTATTTTCGTCGACTACGGTTGGTGATACGTGTAGTGATCGCCACAGTCGATCTTAAATCTGGGCCAGGCAGGTATTGTTATTTCCGATAAACTGAACGTTGCAACTGAGTTGTTGTAATACAAGACCCGACATTTCAACCATCTTTTCCGGTACACAGAATGTTTGATGAATGTTCCATAATTCAAAGGACCGGACAGGACCTGTATTGATCCTTTGTAGGTCGTGACAATGGATTGCGAGTTCCCCTGAATGATGCTAAGAGTCTCATTGTACAAGTGCCCCAGGTGTAACGACGTTAATAATAGACTTGCGTACAAAGCTCCTTTGTTGACTTGACCTTGGTTGATGAAAGAAGTGCAAATCTTGGTTTTTTTTATATCCACAGGAGAGATTGCGAAAGAAAAACCTACACGAGCGACTTTTGTCTCGCGCCGGTGATGCGATTTTTTTCAGATTTTGTCGCGTCGCTGCGCGCCAGGGTGGCTACACTTGTGACAGATTTTGGCGACAAATTGAAGGCCGCGCAAATCGCATACTTCAAGAGACCTGGGCACTATAAACAGACGTTCGTACTTTAATTTAATTGGCTAAATAGTCTTTAGTCGCGTCTCAAGCGCGGGCAAAAAATTGCAGGGTGGCTACACGGACAACTGTCTCTGCGATTTTGGCGCGAAAGTTTCAACTCTGGCGACTTTTTTCTTGCGATTTTTTCACCCGTCGCGTCGCCAGTTCAAGGGTGGCTACACGTACGATTTTCATCTCGCGCTGGGGACGCGACAAGGTTCGAAAAAATCGCATCACCAGCGCGAGCAAAAAATCGCTCGTGTAGCCGCGGCCTTAATTCCAGCATCCAAATTCCACAGGCACAATGGTTCATTAGATCTAACTCCATAGCTATTTTTAAAGTGAATACGTAGCTATAAAAAGAAAAAAACTTTTCTTAAAAACATTTAAGAAATTTAAACGGTTAAAAATACACAACGTTTTGACGTTCTCGGACGTCATTATCAAGTTTAAAAAGAAAGGACAGTATGAATATCTTATAAATACAAAAAAAAAAGAAACAATAGTTCATTAAAAAAAAAAACATAACATAAAAATATGCTTCAACCTTAACAAAGAGTTTAGCACTGATTGAGGTACTTTGTCGGAGTGTTAAGGTTAGGCTTCAGTTCTTTGATAAATAGCATTTCGTAATTAAACGAGGCAGTCAAATTTCCCGTGGCACTTCTTGAGAACACGAGATTGGTCCTCATTAAGAAGATTTTTGTCAATGTATTCTTCCAAAAAGTGTTTACCGATTGTAGCTGAATGTGCCAAATTACGCTCTATATTCGCCCGACTTGATTATCCAATTGGCCTCATAAACTCCACCATTATTATGTTTATTCAAAATATTGTAACTAAGCCAGAAAAGAAAACTGACGATGGCAACACAGAATAGTTCATCCATAGCCGCTAATGCAGTCCGTATTTCAATGACGTGATCTGAGCCATAAGATTGCCGTCACCTTACAGCCAGTTTTTGTGAGCAAAAAATTGCAGGAAGATCTTAAGCCGAAAGAAATTAAGCCGAGTATTGTAAGTCAGCATTGCGTTGTTCTTAAATGTGCATGTGATCTGTGTGATGCAGATTATGTCGGTTATACAGCCCGACACCTTCATCAACGCATTGCTGAAGACAAGTATTCAGCTATCGCCTACTCATTTTGGAAGTACACAGTGACAAAAATCTTCTTAATGAGGAATAATCTCGTGCTCTCAAGAGGTGCCACGGGAAACTTGACTGCCCGTTTACAGTCAAAGAACTGAGGCCTAGCCTTAACACTCAGAGTGACTCCATCATTGCTGAACTCTTTGTTTAGCTTATAGCATATTGTTATGTTACCTTTTTTCTTAATGAACTAATGTTTCTTTGTTTGTTGTTTTTTTGTATTTGTAGAATTTTCATAATGTCCTTTGTTTTCACTTGATAATGACTTCCGAGAACGTCGAAAGGTCGTGTACTTTTTAACCGTGTATTTTTAACCGTTTTTACAAAATTTTTTAAATGTTTTTAAGAAAAGTTTTTCGCAATTTTTTATAGCTAAATGTTTTTAAAAAGTCGCTTCTTTTTAAAATGAATACAATAGAGATAATCTAAGAACTCCAATGGAACAGATACTCCATCCAAAAAACTTCTCTGTCTTCCGCCGAGGGTAATGTTTCTGGACGGAAAATACGCTCCCTGGCTACACCATGAAGTTAGATGTCGGCTGGTTAAGGTGATGTTGTTACATGGACGTTCTGATACAAGTAATTAAAGCCCAGAGAAATACGAACCCAGCGAAAACGTAGCCAACTCTCATGCACGCCGCCGTTTTTATTAATGTACAAATGCTGTGACCAACGAGTTACATGTACAGGAACACAACTACAATACTACAAAACAGAAATGAATATAATAAATATAAAATATATAATGAATACAATAATGTGTATATAATAATATACATGAGAAAATTACTCGATTCTGATTGGCTAAGAGCAGTGCAGCTCAGGTGTAACATCAGTGCAAAAAAGTGTAATACCAGTGCAAATTACACATTCTGGATTATGATTGGCTAATAAACAATAGGGTTTGGTCAGAAACAATCAAATCTTTTGTTTTCAAATTAAGCAGGCACCCTTGATGCCGCAATTTATAGCGCAATTTTTCCATGATTGCATGATACGCGTGTATTTCTTTTGCTTAACCATCTCGAAATTATTCGTGTATATTATTAATAACCAATCACATTATTTTTTCTCGTACAGTTTGGAATTAATAGCACTTGTAAATTTTTTCAAAGACTTCAAATTTGGTAGTCTTTGAAAAACAATTATTCGTGTTTACTTATTCCAAACTGCACTTGAAAACGTGTGATTACCTATACAAATAGAAACTAGATATAGATATGGGTTTATCAACTTGAGTTACAGTAGCTGACATGGTAAATTGACCTTCATAAAGAAATTTAAAAGCTTACGTTTCCAGCATTAGCTCTGATGAAGGAGTTACACTTGAAATGTTATCTTTCCAATTTCTTTATGGTGTCAATTTACCATATCAACTCAGTTGATAAACCCATTTCTGTTTTGTAGTATTTTTACATCATACCCTCAACGTTGGTAGGCCCCAGCATGCTTTGGGGTGTGAGTTTAGAGTTATCACAGGTGAACAAAGTGACTCTACTTGGTGTAACGAAATCCTTAACTTTCTTCCAGGGAGGAATCAATGAGTTGGGAAGATTTTCTGGTAGTGTGTTACAAGTGCAAGCAGTTTTATCCTGATAGATTTAGTGATGTCCTTGGTTAGTCCCAGTTTTTAAGTGGCTGAAGAACTTACGACCCACCCTGGTGCCCCGCTGGTCTCCTGCTGTACTACATACACTATGGGCACACTTTTCTGGTATCAAATCCATCTTATAGAGGTCAATTCCATAATCCTCACAATCCTCATCACTTAAAGTGGAATCTAAGTGGCGTGCCTGTGGTTTGGTGTTCATGAATTCGAAAGGGTTAACTTAAGGGGGTGCTCCTATTCGAGCAAAATGTACGATTCCCGCATAGCCTTTCCTGGAGCATCGCTTGTTTGAAGCTGGAAATATAAAGCGATGGTGTGAGGGCCATGCACAATACTGACAAATATCAAATTTGCCCTGGCGACTGGACCGACTTTGTCCCCATTCTTTCTCTGATGTGCTTTGACTAACATGACCTTTACGCCTCTGATTTAGGGGGTTTCCTTGCTCCAGTATAGTTTACTTGTTCAGTGGGACCTTTGGCTTGCTGCGTTACTGCTTTTGAATTTTATCACATTGTTCAAAGTGCTTAGCTACCTGCAGCACTGTTTTAAATGGGGTGATTTGTTTAGTAGCTTTATCCCAGTGAACCTTATTCAGTAGTTTTGACAAAAGTCTCTCTTTGTTGATTCCTGATATGAATTGGTCTCTAAGTAGGTGGTCCACGCAATAAGCACAATAATCTAGCCTTGTTCTTTGACTCGTCGTTCCCAGACCGTGTCTGATTTATAAAGTTCTTGCTTTATAAACTACGAGGTAATACTTAAAATTGTGGAGTTCATATTGCCAACGTGTTGAATGCGATAAACACAACCAAGTGTGTCCTGAAAATAAATTACGGCGGTCGCGTACGTCCATGTTTTCTCTATAACTATGATTCATGGTCTTACCATACCTCGGCTTTCATTGATGACATTTCCTAATGTCTTAATGTTTTAATACCGATTTTAATTACACTCACAAAGCGAAAAAAAAGTAAAACGAAAACAAAACTTCAATTGAAAAGACCTTTTGACTTCAGCATTTTAAGGTATTTCTAAAATGCGAATTACGGTTGGCTAGAAAGTCGATATTGCCAAAAAGTTATCGCAAAAGAATGATTCAGCATCCAACCGAGGGCCCGTCGACACTAATGCAGTTTCAAAAACCTCCGGCTCCCTGAAATCTGCGTCCACACGAGCGTTTTCACATCGTATTCGGCCGTCCACAGTAGAGACTGAAAACGGAAGCGTTTTTGTTACCAGGTTTTGTTTACATCTTGGCGCGAGAGAAACTGTGAGGCATGCATAATATTATGACGTCAAGCTTATTCAAAAACCTCCGTTTTCGGACAGAGCTGAAAAACGACTGCGCATGCGCCAGATAGGAAGCGCAAATCGTGCAAATGAGACGCGAAGTGCCCATTTCGATTGTTTGATCTCGTCTTCTGCCTGTGTCACTTCATAACTCTTGACGGCGTGAATTTTGGAAGTGAGGTCGTGGTGATTTAATTCAAGGAGACACATCAGATCTGTGTAACATATTTGTGTGGAATTTTTGGGCCTTGAGATCGAAACCCAGTTAAATTTGTTTGGGAATATGCGCAGCAGAAACTAATCGAGGCTACGGTGAGTGTTCCATATTTGTTTTTGAAGCATGAAGTGTTCACAACGTTTGGTATTGCCCATGCAATCTCTACAGTTTTCATCAACAAGATAATTTGGGCAGGGTTTTCTGAAATCACCTTTACAATCAATCATACATGTATTTACAAAGCGTTAATTAAACGTAACATATTCTAAGAGCATTATTTGAAAGTTGTCAACCTTCTCCTTGAACCAAGGCAGCAGTTTTAGAGTGCTGCCACTCTGCAATAGCCACTTAACCTCCTGACTGCCCCCATAAAGGCAGCTGTCTAAAAGAAAACACCTTGCCAACTTGTGAGGTTGGAATGAACACGAGTACTGGCCAGAACTACATAGTAAATATTGATCCGAAGTTCTGTGTCCCTGTCTCAGGGCATTTCTTCAATGAAAAGGTAAATTGGTTGCAAGACTGGCCTCTGAGATTACACTCAGAAGAAGTTCTAGTTGCACAGTAGTGTGATCAATAACGTTGTTTATTGCCATAGTGAGGCTTGATTACAGAATCATAAATACTTGCCCACCAAAATACCCTGTGCAATCAACTGATACACCCATTTTGGCCTGTTAATTAATGGAACATCCATATATTAGGAAAAGAACAGTTTGTTAAATAAAAGTGCAAAGTCCAGGTCCTGCTTCCTGTTAATCCTAGGATTATTGACGGGGAAATACTGCTTGAAAGTGGCACCCGAGTGGCTTAATTGTAGTCTAGGTTCCACAATCTCCAAATAATAATGATCTATCAGTATTGTAATAATGCAACACACTTGGTGTTAACATCTATGTCAAAACTTGGAAGATGGTATTTTTCTTTCCCCCTTGACTGGCCATTATTTGCAAATCTATGTTCAACCCAACGTCCGAGGCAAAATTATGGTTAGACTCAAATTTAAGAACATGTGTTAAGGCAAAAAGTTGAGGGTCATTGGTTTATGTGTGGTTTATAGTATGTTTATAAGGTTAGCTCATCATGTTTTCTTTGTCTTGGTTGTGTAATAAGAATGACTTTTTTTACTAATTTTCATAGCCCCCATAAAAACTGATATGGGCAGTTTCCTGTGTCTAGGAAAATAATAATATCGTTATGATATTGTAGATTATAGCGTTGTAATATGCATCTCATGGACAATAACATTCATTTTCGTTTTTTGTCCTTAGGGAGATGGATCCACCTGGTATTATTTGCGGCAGTTTTGTGAAATATTAGCTCTAAAAGGAGCGGGAAGAAATTCAGCCTTGTTTTTTCTCAGCAGTAAACCACAATAATCTTATTGAGTTCACTTTGTCCATGTTGGTAGTGTGGAACAAAAGACTGGATAAAGTCACTGAGAAATCCAGACAATGCTGTTGAGTTTTAAGCAGTTTCTTTACTACTCTTCACATTGTCAAACTTTTCAGTTTCTTCTTAGAACTGAATACCAGTCCTTAACCTTTTTTCAGTTATGAACTTTTTGGACCAGCACAGAACTTTAAGATGCCACTTCTTTAAATGTTGTACTTATAAAATAAAATGGGGACAACATATTCAAGCAAAAACATCACAAATGCATGTTGTTTGGACCTGCACGCAAACTTTGCAAATGCTTTTGATCTGATGAGTTGCCAACCCAGTAATGTTCAGATACATGTACTGACGTCGAAACCCAGAACACCTCCAAACACATTCAATGACAATTTGTCAGAGAAAAAATTAAAATTAAAAACAAACATCTTCTTGAGCATTGGGACCCCACATGGAATAGCCCTTGCATACATGTATGTGTATTATACTGATGACTGGATTCCATCTACTTAATATACAATCATCTTTTTAGGATAATACCACCTAGGCCAGTCGGCAGATAATGAGTGAACTTCTTGCTGTACAGCTGAAGATATTAATTTTGTGGAATGCCCCTTTCAGGGATGTTTCCTAGTTGTCTATGCTCTAAAGATTTTGTTCAAACTCATCAAGTACAATGTAGCATGCATGTGTGAAATGTCTCAATTTTAGATCAGTTTTGCAATATGCACTATGTTGTCTGAACTGATCCTTGTAAAATTTTTGTAGTTTCTTGTCAATTGTTAAATATGGAAAAAAAAAAGGATTTACTTTCTGAAAGAAAAATAACATTAATGACGTCTCTTGATCAGGTTAGGATCTGATAAATTTTTATTTTAAAAGACAAGCAAATCAAGGGGCAAATTAATTTTCTCTGTGCTGTTTAATGTCACTAAGTGGGCTTTCCAGGGTGAAGCACTTTTTTGCCTGCTCTCTGTATATCATACAGTGTATAATCTTTTCACCGATTTATCTCAGTTTCTGTTGGGGCCGGCTTTCATCGCTCTTCTATAAATTTAACAAAAGATGCTGTGTAAAGAGCGAAAGATGTATTTTGCTTTCATGATAATTATAAATTCGTATTAAAATTTGGGGAAACGTGGAGCTCAATTTGCCTTCTTGCATCTTTGCATACTCCATTTTAATATCTCTTTCAGCTTTCTTGCTTGTTGCCTTCCTTTGTTGTTCAAAGTATTATAGAGAGTATCTGGAACGTCATAAGGTTTTTTAATGTCTCTTTACCAACACAAACAAAGAGGCATTGTCCTGTATCGCAACCACTCGGCGAACTAGTCTCCACCGATAAGTTCGAAGCTCTCACCAATTCCACCGGCCTAACATCACCAAAGGGAATTTCTGGTCCTCCCAGAAAACCAACAACTTGCAAAAACCGTACGAGAAACTTGCGACAAAAGCCAACACTGTCAAAAAAGTAAGCATTGCAGCGCTCGTTACCTCCATTCACCGTATAGTCACACGAAAGGTGCATTTACCGCGCGAAAACAATTTTTACACAATTTCTACACCACTTCAGTTTTTGGAGAAACATCAAAACTCGTCAAAAATTGTGACAAAATCCTTATCTTTCAAACAGCGACCTTATTTTTTTGATTTAATCAACGGCTGTCATTTTCCGGCGAACAAATAGTCTTTTTGAATGAGCGCGCCCTTTCGTGCCGCGGATCAGTGACTTGCGCAGTCGTTTTTCAGCTCTGTTCCGTTTTCGCTGTCCACACTAGAACGATAGGCCTCCGTTTTCAAAAGTCTCCACTTTCGAAAGCGTTTTGGAAAACCTTCGGAATAATGGAATAATGAACACCAGATTATTCCGCTTCACCCCCTGGCAAAGTGAAGGAGAAAAAAAAAAAAAAAAAACCTGTTTCTGAGTAAGCTTACTTCTAATTCAGTTTATACACAAACCAAAGCAAAGAAGTGAAGTGGTCAATCTCCATTCAGTATTCCAAAGAAATCTAACCCCACTTAGTAAAAGTAAACTCTGATCGCTGTTGTGCTGAGTGTTTCCATAGGCAAATTCAGTGGTATCAATCAATAGATAACCTTTATTTCTCTTTTATATAACAAGTGGCAGCTACTTAACGTTACAGGCTCATTTTTTCTGGCAAACGTTCGCCACTTTCCAAATTTTATCTGTGACTAAGCATTGTGGCTTGCTCAACTGGACAATTTGGGCTGACAGTTTGTGCATCCCACGGAAACGCTCTTAGGCGTCTTCTTTTGAGGAGGTTTGAAAAATTTCACCTATTTCCACATATAGAAGACAAAGAAATTCAAGGGGCTTTCCCGAGGAAGTTTGTCTCGAAAACAATAGAATGTGTTTGGACTTGCATCATGTGGAATCTTCCATCGATTACATAAGCAGCATACAACTGGTAAGACTGCAGCCGCCCCTTGGAGGTGTAATGTAAAATAAGGCTTTTAGTTAAGGCATTTCAAGTTAAAAGTCGCGGCCCAAGTCTCACCTGTTCTATGCTGCTTGTTGCACGGAGAAACAGGAACTTTTGTCTAGATAATGTTGATAGCATCACTGAAACTTAGAGTAGTATCTAACTTTAAAAATAGAAAAAAAGCTATAAAGTCGCAGTGATCCAGTGGTTAGGGGTTGGGTTTAACAATGCATGCGGTTGTCTCGGATCAGTAAACTCTATCACGCTTTGTAAACAGCCAACTGGTTGCCTTCTCCCAGTTGGGGTTCTTAATCCTGCTTCTGTTAAAGTTGAATCAATTGCTTCTTTTTATTATTAAAAAAAGGGGTGCCTACGAACTAGCTTGATAGCTAAATGCAGTTTCATTATAAAAAAAACATTTACTTTTTACATTTACATATATTTTACTTCCGCAGCCGTCTTTTGAGATTTTGCGCAAGAGACCACGGAATAGAGCCTTCGGCGATATAGCCCTTGACTTGTTCATCCCGTGATCCAATTGGACCTTATCGCTTACAGCGTCCACAAAAAGGCCGTAAGTTCATGCAAGGTAGGAAATAGTTCAATGACATCTCAGTTTAAAGGCTTTAGCCAAGCCTAACTGTATCCCAGCATTGTTTTAAGGTTGCTTTAGTCGAAATGACAGTATACATTTAAGAATGTTGTATAATGCACATAACGTAAGGTTTGGTAAAACATTTAAGAATAGAACTCAGCGATGTCAAAGTTGTTGAGCGACGTTTCGATGACTATCATGAAGCTAATTAAATTACTAAGTCGATGAGATAGATATCTATCTACATGAAAGAGGAGGGTAAAAATATTGAGGCTTAGGTTCTGATAAAATGAATCTGTTGTCATGTAGAGAGTTTTGCACGAACGGATCTGATTGCGTGTTAAGTTTGTGTTGCGTTTTTCCTCAAGTACAGCATCTCGTTGATCAAACAGCATTCCTTAGATTTGTAAACTAGTCCTGTAAATTGAAAACACGCAGCTTATGTTCTTCTTTCAAGTGTTTACCAACAGCAGAATATTTGTGTTTGGCGATACGTTGGAAGAGGCACCAGGACGTGTAACCAACATAATCTGCATCACACAGGCGGATCACATGAGCACATTAATAGACACTAGGCAATGCTAGTTATTGATGGCAGGTTTGGCCTCTACCACTTTGATTTAATCAATAATTTTATTTCTTGTAAACACATCATTGGGTTGTCTATAGATTCCCTTGTGATCTGTGTGATGACGATTATGCTGGGTACACAGCCCGGCATCTCTTTCAACGTATCATTGAACATAAATACTCTGCCATTGAAAATTACAGGACTCGACTTCGACTCCAAAGAAATGCCGCAAAAGAATGTACTGTTTGATCTACGAGATGCTGTACGTCAGGAAAATGCAACCCAAACTTTTTACCTGACAGTAGATTTAAAGTAGTCTTTACGCTTGGCTGTTAAGTAAGAGTTAAGAGTTTACTTTGCATCTCATTAAAGTCGGAGATTTCAGACGATGCAAGCAAGAAATAATTGACTTGAAAACCATCCTTACGACCGACTTGCGGTTTATTGGGCGGCGCCAGGAGGTCCAAACATGTCAATCACAGCTAACTGGCATGCATAGTGCTTAAGTTTTACTTGAGGTATTTGCATTATTTGTGTCTAATGCATTAGGTAAGAAAACAATGACTTGACTTGACATTTTTCTAAGTTTACTTACGATCTAGTGTAAAGACTGTCATTATGTTACCAGAAACAATCCCTCAATATTTTCACACCTCTTTAATTTAAGTAATTCAATTACCTTGATAATCGAAAACATCGCTCAGTAATTTTGACATCGCTGATTTATAATTCAAATATAATGATTTGCGTAAGAATAGCTTCGTTCTTCAAACGATGCCGGATATTCTGAAGTCCCTTACTAGCACCTGGTCGCCAATGATGTTGAACATCGTAACAACGACAAGGTCTCCTCTCCAACACCAGGTTTTTGCCTCAAAATCTGAAGGTTTCAAGCCATAATCTCGAGCGCGACTATAAAGAAAAATGAATTAATCACATCGAGAGAACGTGACACTTTTCCTCTCGTTTTTTACTCGGTAATGAAACATATTGTTAATTATAATTTATGTTAATTTGCCGCTCTACTCGGGGGCTTTTAAAAGCCAGTGAAGGAAATCATTCAAACAAACACAACTACAAATATTGGCTTCTTTTACTAGCGTAGCAGTCAGACCAAGACCTGAATCAAGAAATTTAAACTATGGATCCCTAGTCCAGCGCGCTGATCTATCGGTACTCTGTACTCTCTTGGAACTAAAGCTATGATGCAGTATATATGATGGAGCACTAGAATATCACAGGAGAAGCAATATGGCTTGGAGCTAAGAAATGTGATTGCCTGTCTTTTAGTAGTTTTTATATGCAACTCTCATGCAACTCTCCAGCCCGGTTTCCCGTGCCGAAAGACGTTTGTGTGTGCATACGAGTTCCTCGGAACAAGGGAAACGCATCCTATGAATGTAGTCAAAACCAAAATCTCCCGCAAGTTTCATCAACAGCCTTAAAACCCTCAAAGAAAAGGCTTTTCGAGGAGAAACAGAGTCGATCCAGTGCTTGTTAAAATGCAAGACAAGTATGGTTTATACGGGTCTCGATTTCGACGGTGACAGAGCGATTTAGTACAAGGAAGTTAAAGATGGCGACATGTTTACTTACAATCACCATTGTCAATTTAGCGCAAAATGGTCACATGGCAAATTCCGACCCTGATGGGCTGATTTTAATTTTTTTTTTTTTTTTTTCATTTAAGCGCAGTTCAAAAGTCAGCCCACTTGCCGGGCCAGCCCACTAAAACGGGCTTGTTCACCTCCATATGAACAGGCCCTAGGCCGGTATGCTTTTGATGAGAAGGTTACAAGTCGTTGATTTATTTATTTTGTTTATATAGGTTATTTTAATATGTAAGCTTAAAATAACACTAATTATCCTATAAATAGTACACTTTAACCAATCAGAGCTATAAAGCATTCCCTAGGAATACAGAGGGGTATTTCATAAAACGTACTGCCCAATCGGATGGCTCGAATTTTTAATTCAGCCAATGAAATTCAAAATATTTTGAATATTTAACTAACTGGGAAACGATCGGGAAACAGCCAGCGCGTTTTTACCTTTGTCGAGAAAATAGCTGCCGGTAAGCGTAATTTTTGGTTGAATGTGTAATATATTAAATGAAATATGCGTGAATAATTCACTTGAAATTCATGTTATTTTGTATACAACTCACTTAAAGGCACGTTGTATACAAATAACATTAATTTCTTGTGAAATATTCACGCTTATTCCATAGAAGCCGTAAAATAACCAGTAAGTATGCTATTACATATAATTACACGCCAACATCCCCTGAGCTAAATCATTAGATTTTCCGGGTGAGGAATGTGATCCTTGCCTACTCTCTGCGTGGAAATAAATTAACCGTAATGTCAGATTTATCTTCTTTTTTATTTTGATGCCCAAGTCGATCGTGAACATGGAATTTATAATTTTCCAAGAAGATACGTCTTATCGCGAACTCCAAAATAGGGTTACAAACGTCAAGTCACAAAATGTGGGATTTGTCGTCTTCATGTTTGACGGTGTCACCTTAGTTCACAGGTTGCGAAGAGCTGCCTTCTTCGATCCATCACCACCTATAAATGCTGTGCAAAAATAATAATAATAATAATAATAATAATAATAATAATAATAATAATTGCTTGTTTATTTATTTCTTTTGAAGACTGAATGTAAGATGGAGAGAAGAAGAACTGTCATCTTCAGCTGGCTTGTCCTTGCTTTCTGTAAGTACTTTTTAACTGATACAAGTGTGCTGATTGCCTTTTTCAATGAAGAATATCATTCGAAAGCTATTTACCCTTTTAAGGAATCTTAACTTGGTGACAGAGGACGTATTTTCCTTTTGAATCTCTAAAACTTTAACAATACTCTCAAAAGGACAAAATAGACCGGACCGGAAATAGCTTTTACAGATGTTCGTTACGATTACGCTTTGATTACGCTTTCGTAATTACCTTAATTACCTTATGATCTTTGGTGTCTCATTGCACCATAAGCGCCAATACGAAAGAAGGACTACCTTTAAATTTCACTTTTAATCGAAACTTTTACAAAATTCTGAAACCTTATTGGTCGTCAACAGCCCAGATTTGTAACAGTAATTGGACTGAGTGGAGTGCGATTCAAGGAGCAATCGTGCAAGTGATTTGAGCGCCTATTTGTAATTGGCGCGCGATCAGGTGGGTGTCGAATTACAAGTATCCAATTTGAAGTTGGATTCCTGTACTTGGACACTTACGCCATTCGGGCGTCAATCACATGCATTAGGATGGGGTCTTTCTTGCTGTTTTCCTCCTGTTTGCAAAACACATTGAATATAATTTAAATTTTTTTGACAGATTCAAATACTTCTTATCCTCGCCTTTTGTAATAGTTGCAATTGCGTCATTAATCATAACCATAACAATTTTCTCAAATTCGATTGGTTAATTAACTACTTTATTTTTCTCTAATTATTGTGTAGGGTTAAAATCGGACAGTTGTCCGTAATCGGATACTTCAAATCGGACAATTATATCAGCCAATCATATTAAGTGCACTCAGCTTAACTCACCAATCACAAAATTTATAACAATACCCATAGCAACCACCACTTACCCTACCAAACTTGGGATTTTCCAAAATTTGTAAGATTGGACAGTGAAAAAGGAATACATTAATTTTGTTTTCTGGGAAATTGTAATGGTTATAATTAATTGGTCTGTAATCATATTATTAAACAAATCGGACTCCCGCTACGGGGTCGTCCAATTTTGTTAATCACTCGTACGATTACAGACTAAAATTGGCCTCCACTGAGTCCTATTAACCTTATTAATCATAATCATCACAAACAGCAACTCGGACTGTTGTTCGCGGCATCAAGCGCGCGCTATTTGTACTTGAGTCGTTTATCTTTTTCCGGTTGTTCAGAAGCCGATGAACGCTAATCCCAGATTAAAAATTAACCAATGAGTCTATTTCTCTATTCCCAAATGCTGTTCAACGCTGATGTTAGGCAGAACTTTACATTAGCAGAAGTCAATCGTGAAAACCAAAAATAAGCAAAAGAAACTTTCACCAAAACTTTGAAAACCTGAAACAGAAGTTTACGCTAATCCTGAATTCGGTTAATCGGCTTTCGAACAACCGGGCTAAGAGGAAAGAAAAGAATTAAGAGAAGGGAAAACTATAGAAATTTTGGCACTGTAATCTTCTCGTATTTTGTGATAGTTACGATTAATTGATAATCGAAATTACTCGCCCAAATACTCGCTGAATTGTACTCCACCAAGAGAGGATGAGGTAAATGACCGGTTTCTTCCCCCCCCCCCCCCCCCCCCCCCCTCTTCCCAAATAGATGGGCCTCTTCCAATGATAATTTTTTAAAATCTAACTTTAGTTGTACAGCTATTTTTAGAGCGACGCCCAATTCGCAATTTGTAACGACGTCATTAAATATGCGCGGCATTCGGTACGAGAACTTAAAGTGGGGCATCCTCTCTTGACTCCTCTCGGTCTTATTACCATTATTAATGTGAAAATTTCCCTGTGTAGACAGCCGTATATGGCAGAAATAGACATCCTTAAAGGTGTGAAATAAGTTTAGAATATTCACTGATGTGATGTTTATATTATTAACAACACAGATCAACGTTATCCAATTTTTGTAATATGAGAAATTATTCGTTTTTGTAACGTATCTTTAAGTTACAGAGATTCAGCATCGCATGTACGGCAAACTTGAAACCTGTTTTACACGTACGACGAAAATGCAAAGGCAAACGAAGCTCACGCGTCCAATGCAAGCGCAAGGGAAGTAAGACACCCAGGCGCAGGTCAAGTCCTCTTGCCAAGATGGTGGACGAGAATGAACCTGTGTGTTTTGTCACCTTTGCGTTTTTGCGTTCTCCCAATTCACACGTAACTGAGCTTAAAAAGCATTATGAAACCCCAGATATTTAGCTACGCAGCTATTTTAGAGAGGCACCGGATTTGTCAGTTGTAATGACGCAATGGGATTTTAAATGTGCGCGGCATTGGGAACGAGAACTTAAAATAGATTTTGAAAACTGACTATGATGGGGCATGGGGAACCATTCTCTTACCCCATCCTCTCTTGACTCTACTCAGTCCCGTTACCATCGTTAATAAGAAAACTTCCCTGTGTAGACAGTCGTACGTGGCACTCAATTTAATTCGATTCAATGCAACTTTATTAATGGTAAAGCAATAAATCACACAAACACAGTAACCACAATTCGCATTTAGTTTGAAATAAGTGTAGGATATTTACTGTTTGTAGAATTACATAGATTATTCTTTGCGCTGATTGGTTACACTTGAGGTGAATCATTTCGCGACAATCACCAAAGCGGTTTTTCCAAAATGGCTGCAAGCCCTTTTGTCGAGTTGACAAACCGAAGAAATCAATTTACGATGGCCCAGGAGGGTCACAGTCCAGTTTTAATTTCGCACTGTCCAGTTTTAATATTTTACAGTTAAGTTTTAATTTTGTGAGTCGTCACCAGTTCTCTTACAGGTCACAGGTCACAGGTCTTTGTTTTACCAATGCAGAAAATATCCTAAACATTCATAAAAACTAACCTAAGTCCTAAGGTTAGCTTTTATGAATGTTTAGGATACTTACTGTATTGGTAAAACAATGACCTGTGACCTGTGAGAGAACTGGTGATTACTCACAAAATTAAAACTGGACTGTGAATGAAATTAAAACTGGACCTGGTATCTGTCAGAGCGACATTTAGGACGATACCTAATTCAGAGGTATTTTTGCGCAGTTTTGCTGAATATGCAGGAAAAGCAGATCTTAACAAGTGTTATTGAATTCCAAAAAGAAAATGGGGGGAGGGGGGGGGGGGGGGGTATTCACGTATTTTTTGAAGATAATCAATCAACAATATTTTTAAAGAGCTTTAAGAACGGTGCTTACTATTGTTACTGCGCATATGTTCTGCGCATATCGAGATACTCGGGTTTTAGTGATGCTTATTACTACAGTGATATTTTTGCTCGGTTTAAAACACTTATGTCCAGGTTTGACCCTAATTAGATGCACGCCCAATTTTGACATCCAACACAAAGTGTCCCTTTTAGTCTTAGCATTTGCTACCTATTTTCAACAATAAGGTAAGGGTAAAGGTTAGCGTTATTTTTAGCTTTGGGTAAATGCAGCAGTTAATCTTCGCTTAAATACCAGCATTTGGGGGACACTTTGTGACATAAATTATCTCTATTCTGAGACACAAGTGATGTTGAAGTTGGCTAGAAGAGCAAGAGGACACTTCGTGACGCTCATTGAAATCAGCGTGCATCTAATTAGGGTCAAACCTGGACATATCTCGCATTTTTGAGAGATAATCATACTTCAATTTGAGGAAGAACGCCATACATTGCTTTGTGTTTTACAGCTTTTTACAAATATTATTCATCAATTGTCTTTGAAAAATACATTGTAAGCCCCAATTTTCTTTTTGGATTTTAAGAAGACTTGTTAAGATCTACATCTCCTGCATAATCATATACCGGGGCAAAAATACCTTTGGATTAGTAGGCACCGTCCCTAAAATACAAAGCAATGTATGGCGTTCTTTTCCAAATTGAAGCTTAATTATCTCTGAAAAATGCGTGGTTACCCCCAATTTTATTTTTGGATACTAAGATCACTTGCTAATTTCTGCTTTCTCGGCATAGTTTTAAACCGCGCAAAAACATCCTTGCATTAATAGGCACAACCCATAGGAAATCCGAATGTCTCGAGATGGGCGGAACGTATGCGCAGTAACAATAGTGCGGCCCTGAAAGGGTAAATTCCGACAAGCGACATGGCCCAAAAAGAAACAACAGCACATAAAATGAAAGTCCGACAAAAGACATCCTTTCCCAGCAAAATTCCAACAGTGACGTCAAGGCCGAGAGTGAGCCGATTAAACCCCGACACGAGTGATAAAAAAATTCAGACAAGCGACATGGGATCCCCCCACCCTCCTGTCAGGGAAATTGTTGAACGTGATAACGCCTTGAGGGTAACCATTTTGCAACAGGAGCTTTCTCAGATCTTTAATAGCGGCCTGTAATAAAGATGGCGAGGAGCAAATTCGGAAGCATTGATAGGTGAGAGTGCGGGTGAGGTTGATTTTGTACTTGCGAGATGTGAATGAATCTCACTTGGTGTAAAGGCCTGTGAATGTCTTCTTCCGGTAGACAGATGTAGAGAATCTGATCGTAGTATTGGCCATCAAATACTACGATCAGATTGATCAGATTGCAAGGACAATGCTAATGAGTTTTTAAGTTTTCCAAACAGTCGACACGATAGCATTAAGTTTACTCTTGAATTCGAAGAAGACAATAAGATTCCATTTTTAGACATCCTTCTCAAACGCTGCCCTGGCAACACTTTCTCTACATCTGTCTACCGGAAGAAGACATTCACAGGCGTTTACACCGAGTGGGATTCATTCACACCTCGCAAGTACAAAATCAACCTCATCCGCACTCTCACCTATCGATGCTTCCGAATTTGCTCCTCGCCATCTTTACAGACCGCTATTAAAGATCTGAGAAAGCTTCTGTTGCAAAATGGTTACCCTCAAGGCGTTATCACGTTCAACATTAACGATGTATTGAACAAAAATAAAAACAAATCAAATAACCCTGTTCAAGCTACAGTCCCCAAAAAAGATATCTTAATCGTGTTACCCTACTTAGGTCTTCACAGTAACCAAGTCACGAAACGTCTGAAATCCTGCGTATACAATTTCTACTCTTTCGTCAATCTCAAGATCATATTCCAAAACACACGCCGCATCAACTCCTTTTTTCCATACAAAGATCGCTTGAACCGATCTCAGAGGTCCAAGGTCGTCTATAAAGCTGTCTGCTGGAATTGCGATGAATTCTGCATTGGCACAACAAAACGAAGACTCCACGACAGAAAAACAGAACATTTCAAGGCCCTAGCTAAAAGTGACCATTCATCAGCCATTGCTGATCATGTGAAAACCACTGGCCACGACATTAAATGGGATCACTTTGACATTTTAGCGTCCGGAAAAACTGACTTTCACTGCAAAATTAAAGAGACTTTGTTCATTCAAGAGCTAAAGCCTTCCCTTAATGTCAATATTAGTAGTGAGAAGTTATTGCTGTTTTAGCTATTACTTTTCATTATGTCTAGACACGTACTGCTGCAGATCATTTTTCTCAGACTAGGTTCCAGACCCCTATTGTTTACGATATATATATAGTTTTTACAAATTGTAACGGTCACTTTTGAAAATGTGTGTTGACTAGCATACGAAACGTCAAGTTTTATAAAAATGCGTTGGAATACAATGTTTATCACCGCTGTTTGTGTTATTTTCTTAATCAAGCTACGATGGCCTAAGAACAAGAGTTTAAGCATTGTCTCTTTTGGTTATGGATTCAATTTGATTATGTCAGTTTTTTTTGGCATTAACTGAAATAAGTGTATATTGTCGACCATGACAGGGGCGTAGCTTGGATTTTAAAAAAAAAAAGGGGGGGTCATTATCCCACATCCAGGGTATTTAGCGGTTTGTCATGTCGACACCCACGCTGTTTTAGTGAAAGTGACAATTTTTTGGATGAGCAGGAGGGACAAGCCTACAAAATAGCTGAATGAATAGATTATTATGTAGGCTTCCTCTCGGCCTTGACGTCACTGTCGGAATTTCATTTTATGTGCTGTCGCTACTTTTTGGGCCATGTCGCGTGTCGGAATTTATCCTGTCAGGGCCGCACTGAGTCGAGTCAAGAGGAAAAGAATATCTAAGGTTTATTAGTACATTAATTATCCTTTTTTTTTCAGTCGTGATAGTTGCCAAAACACAGACTTCACAGTCTTTATCATGTAAGTAGAGTTTTAGCTCAATCTGGCACAATTGCCCCAACAGAAAATTAGAACCGTTTCTTAAAGTGGTGCTATGATCAAAACATCAAATCTTTATTTTCTTTGTATGCAAGAGTATTTTAACTAAACACTAAGTGACCCAAGTTTTGAGCCTTAATTTCAAAAAGACACTTGTTTATTTTAACTGGAATTTCCTATTTAATGGTCCGCTATTACTAACTTTAAAATCTCAAGAGAACTGGATCGAGGAGAAAATGACGTCAAAGACTCACTAGTTTAAGAATGCAATGCGTTTGTACGCGACTGAATTAATATGCAGCACGGGGGTTTCGGTTTTTCAGATTTTTAAACTCGTGTTTTGCATACACAATAAACAGCGTTTACACGCTGAAATGTTAAGCTATTGAGCGGATGACGTCACTTTTCCCTAGATCCAAAATTATGAGGTCTAGTCGGTCAGTTTTGAACGTAATGTCGGACCATGAAGTGCAAAACTTATACTCAAAATAAACAGCCAAAAGGTTTCCCATGCATGCCGGTCATTTTTAGCCTAAGGAACCTCAGTGAAAAAATCGTTACCCTTTTCTGGGCTAGTTTTGAAATTTGCTCCTATCACCAAATACAAACAAAATTCAGACAAATTTTCACCCTGAAATCTGAACTAAATCCGATCTCTGACTTGGCTTGCATTAAGATATCTTGAGTCAAGAGATTATCTTGCTTGAGTTAAAATTTGTGTGAACAAAAATTGAAGTGAATTAAGTGAATTAACGTGAGTCATATCATAATTAAGTAAAGTACGATCGTCCGGGTGAGTGTTGTCCTGAGACTGTTTGAGATGACATTGACTGACGTTCAAACCATTTACGATGTAACTGATATCATCAACTTTAAAAAATCTCCATTAACGATAATAATGCTTCACAAAGATATTTTTGGACTATTTTTTATTCATGACTACAAACTGATTGTTTAAAGTAGTGCGTAATCGAGTAGATTGATTGATAAATTATGATTGCGTTTATGCATTTTCTTCCTTGTTTTTTTATTCTATTTTATTTTATTTTTTTAACACCAGCGATGTCTTCACCATCTGTGACTCCAAGGACTTTAAGTTCTTCCTCCTCATGTAAGTAAAAACTAGTAAACGATAGGTAAATAGACTGTAAAAGGCTGTAAACCTATAGCGCCTCTCATGAACCAAATTGCAGTCAACAATGCAACTGCACTGCCTCTATACAGAAAAATAAATTTATAAAACATTTTAAGATAATCATGTGAAGTTACAAAGTAAAGTAGATTCCTTTAATCATTTTCTGATAAAACTTCAGTGTTTAGTGATTATTAGTAAGAGAATTCTCGAAGAGACCTGTTTTAAAAACTGTATCAGCAGAAAGGTGTCCCGTTTCTGTCTTTTCTGCTGTGAGGATGATATCCAGTTGTTAAAAAACTAGCACCTGGGGTCGTTATCGTTTACGTACTCTTTAGAAAACGGACAGCAGTATGTTATCGTGTTTAAAACTTGCCTGAATTTCTTTGTTGTTTCCTTCTTCTAGCATCTGCGATGTCTTTATCATCCGTGACTCCAAGAACTTTAGATTCTTCCTCTTCGTGTAAGTAATTAAAAGCTAGTACACGATAGGTAGATAGACTATAAACCTCTCATGAAACAAATATTGCAGTCGACAATACAACTGAACTGATTCCTAAAAAATAAACGTAATAAAACATAGAAAATAGAAAAATAATTTAGCAACGGAGGACTTTTTCCGTGTTTACATAGCCTCTTCTAAACACGAGGGGAAGTTGAGAGAATTTGAGACAGTTATGCAAACCCGAGACGCAGTCGATGGTTTGAATAACTGTCTCGAATTCTCCCAACTCCCCGCGGAGTGTTTAGATCAGTTTATGTAAACACGGAAAAAAGTCCTTTATTGCTTTTATCAAATATTTCTCAAAATTAATTCGACAAATGAAGAAAAATAATTCAAACAGATTGTGTTGATACATGCCCATATCTCCAACAGGCGAATCAAAACGCGCGTATGACAACACTTAACCAATCAAAATTCGTGTGATATCACAGAGGTGTTATTGACGAATGAGAGTGCGCGTACTAGCTTAATTATTTTATAAACATTTTAAGATTATTACGTGAAGTTACAAGAAAAGTAAATTTCTTTAATCGTTTTCTTGCAAAGCTTCAGTTTGCACTGATTAATAATAAGAGAATTGTCAAAGGGGTCTGTTGTAAAAACTGGACCCGCAGAAAGGTCTCCCGTTTCTGTTTTTTGCTGTTAAAAAAAATGTAAATGTACCTGTTTACCAACGAAATACCTTAAGAGCGTCCGTGCACTCTGGATCGAATTGGAATTTGGCAGTTTTGGTGAGGATGATCCAGGTGGTAAAAGACCAGCACATGCGGTCGTGATCGTTTAAATACTGTTTAGAAAACGTGCAGCAGTGTCTTACCGTGTTTAAAAACACGAGACGTAGCCGAGTGCTTTTCGCCTCGATAAAACACGTTCAGTGGGTTTTTTGAACGATTTCAACTTAAAAATATTCCGCAAAAAGCGTGCCTCTCGGGAAGGTTCAAACTGTGAGAGGAAGATTTTAGCATACAAAAAAACAACCAAATATGTACAGGGCCTTCTTGGTATTCTCTCTGTAAATAATAGACCCTTCTCCAAAATGGCGGCCGAAAACTCAAATAAGTTAAAATTAAAAACGTACACCAGCACTAGAAAGAATATCTTTACTTTAGTAACCCTGCAAAGTTTCAGCGTATTAGGTGTTACATCAGCTGGGTCAATTTTCGCTGGATATTTGCCGCTGACCTCTCAGAACGCCAACTCCTTTATAGTCCATTTTATGGCCAATTATAGAACAGTAGAACCCATTTTAGTCACGGTTGGGTAAATGTAATTTCA
>NC_090885.1:940357-950357 GCF_036669925.1 Montipora capricornis
TAAGTAAAAGCTAGTAAACGATATAGGTAGATAGATAAACCTCTTCTGAAACAAATTGGCGTCGCCAATGCAACTAAACTACTTCTTGTAAAATAAACCCAATAAAAGCGTAGAAAAGCCCGGTTTGAACCACAGAAAATTTTCGGCACGGCTCGTGTGAAATTGGCACGGGTGCCTATAAAACATTTTAAAATTATCATGTAAAGTTACAAATGAATAAATTATATTTGTTTGTTTGTTTTTAGCATTAGCGATGTCTTCATCACGTGTGACTCCAAGTACTTTAGCTTCTTTCTCCTCGCGTAAGTAAAAGCTAGTAAACGCTATAGGTAGATAGACAAACCTCTTATGAAAACAAAGTGGCGTCGCCAATGCAACTAAACTGCTTGTTGTAAAATATACCTAATAAAAGCATAGAAGGATCATGTAAAGTTACAAATGAATATATTTCTTTGTTTGTTTTTAGTATCAGCGATGTCTTCATCACCTGTGACTCCAAGTACTTTAGCTTCTTTCTCCTCGCGTAAGTAAAATCTAGTGAACGATAGGTAGAGAGATAAACCTCTTATGAAATAAATTGGCGTCGTCAATGCAACTAAACTGCTTGTTGTAAAATAAACCCAATAAAAGCATAGAAAAATAAATTAATAAAACATGTGATTAATAATTTTTTTGGTAAAGCTTTACTTTTGAATGTCCGTTTACACAAGCGATTTTTGTCGTAGCAACTTGATGCAAATTTTGTTACGCTCAAGTTGCAATTCAGATATTGCACGTGTAAACCCGGTGCGATTATTTTAATGCAATTATTCACCGATTTGACGCCTCCAATTCGTATGCTAAGGGTTTCAAACTTCAACCCTGCTACGATTTGGTACTCTTCATGCAGGTTCTTTGTTGATGTATCCTTCCGGCCACCATAGATAACGCAGATAGTCGCTCTTTTCAGGGATTACATGCACTTGATAAAACATGGCCTCTACGTCTGCCACTAGTGCAACGCTATTCTCTCTGAACCTCGTCAGGACTCCAACAAGCGCATTAGCTAGATCAGATCCTTGCATCACGTTGATTGTAGCGAGATCTGTGACTGTGAAGGCTAGGACCCGAGATAAACCTGTATGCTTTAAACAAGTATTCTAAGAATTCTTAGATTCGAACTCGTCAGACACAATACCTACTTGTAAAAAAAGAGTCTGTCCGTACTTCTTCATTCTCCGCCTTGTGGTTAAGTAGAAAACCATAAGCAAATCACATACGAGCAGGGTACGTAATCCCAATCGTTGTGGTTTGAACTGTGTAGCGCGCACTCAAGTTGGAACTTTGTGTTGTTGAGTGACACCCAACACCTTGTTAAAGGCTTTATATAAAAAAATAAATAAATAAATAAGAAAACTCGTCAATCGAATGCATTATGGTTAACATCTGATTGGATACTGACGGCTTAAATGACTCATTTAGTACCATACACTTCCTATTTATGTTATTTATCACTAGTTTTTCATCCCTCGCATCCACATGTCAAAAATAAGCTAAAGCAATTCTTTATTACTTTTAAATATTCATTCATAAAAGAGAATTATTTGTATGCAAATAATACATTTTAATATACAATTGGCTTGCGATCTCCTGCCTCTTGCTTTTATTTTAAGATCACTTCTCCTTGTTCTTCGTAAGGAAACCTAACTTCATTGAAGCGCCTTAGTTTCGTTTAGGTTTCCTTGCCACTTATCTCTTTATTTTTTTCCTTTCATTATCTTGGTAACTTGGGGAAATAACTAAACAAATATACGAATCAATAAATAAATAAACAGATTTCTCTTGTTCAACAGTACCTTCACCAAGTACCCCTCCTGTCACCCCAGCCACAATTTCACCAGGTAAGAGATAAAGAGAAAGCTGGCTGTATATAATAACAAACAAATTCATAAAGCCTCTCGATTTAAAGCAGCGATCAATCTCAAACGACTCCAGCTTAATCAAGTCTTGCAACCACGATTGCCACGTTTGCAAATCTTCTTGGCTTATGATGTCGTCCCATTCCAGTCCCTTTCTACATAGGTGTTGGAGTAGAGACGTTCCTTGCAGAATGAATGGTGATTTGAACTCCAGTAGTGGTATATGATGGACCTTCATTTGGTAATCTTCAGGTTCTTTGTTGATGTATCCTTCCGACCACCACAGATAACGCAGATAGTCGCTGTCTTCAGGGATTACATGCACTTGATAAAACAAGGCCTCTACGCCTGCCATTAGTGCAATGCTATTCTCTCTGATCCTCGTCAGGACTCTCACAAGCGAATTTGCCAGATCAGGTCCTGGCATCAATCTGTTGTTCAACGAGGCAGTTCCATGCTTTGCGGCGGCGTCAAAACCTATTCGCGTTTTGTCAGGTTTACGAGGATGCATCACAGGATGATGTGGCAGGTACCAAATGTATCCAGCTTTGCAGTCGACTTTCTCTTTCGGAACTTTCTTGGAGCAGCCTTTCACTACAACTGAGAGGGTCTTTCATAAAGTTTGTGTAGTTTTCGTGAAATTTGTCATCTCTGATTAGTCGCTTCTTACATGAGAGATGTCAAACGATTTTCCGCGACAACTTTGTTGTTGGGTAGGATACTTACGCCAAGGTAGCGAAATATGATAATATCCGTTGGCAATCTTCGCAGAATCCACCACGATGTTGAGAGCTTTAACAACTTATTGTAAAATTGTTCTTTCGTCGTAAATCTTCGTTTCATTAAACTCCATTTTTTCGGTATCTCCTGAATTGTTCCTGAAGCTAAACATTAGCGTCGATTAGATTGACAGTGTGGTTTTGCTAACATGTTTTCCTCTCTAGATCTAGAGGTCCTTTGATAGTCTATCTAAACCCGGTCTTGATTGCATATGGACTACCCTCTTCACTTTCCTTCACTTGTTTGGGTTCTAATGCTTTGGGAACAGCATTCCCGATCAACAGGTCGACTTTGCCAGACTCGATAGCTTGAGTTGAAATATCTTTTGCCCTCAATTTTTCACAGGAATAAACACTTGGTAACTGTAAGGCGTTCTTCTCTTGAAGGTCGTAGACCATTAAATTCATAACGGCGCAATCTGACTGAATATTGTCATTGTTCATAGTGGTCAGTGACAATGAGGCTTCGTAGCCTTGAACTTCAAGTCGATTAATTAGACGCTTGGTACAGAACGTGGTATTCGACTCAGGATCTAGAAATGCATAAACTTCCACGAGTAAGCTGCAATCTTTTGCTTTCACTCGGTATCCCAGTGCCTTGTATTGTGCCAGTCCCAGCGGAGCTACATAGACGAAGGTTTTAAACCCGATTAATGCAGCCATTGTTAGTAGTGACTTGCAATCGCGTTGATGTTCATTCAACGTTGCCTTGCAGTTTCTCTTTATTATCCTTTACGTGCAAGAATGTTAAATGCTTTCTTCCAGCTCTGCAATTGTTCACTTCACAGAAACTTTCTTTAGGGCAAGATTTTGCCATGTGACCATGAGTGTTTCGGGGAACATTTGCGTCGGCATCTGAGTAGAGATTTCCCTGTGATTCCATTCTGCGCTGAGGCAAAATACCAAGCAAAGTTGATGTCAGTTGATATACTCGTAGGTTCACTTTGTATTTTTAAGAACACATCGAAAATATCTTTCAGTTTACCCAAGGTTGAGCCTCTTTCATCCACGACTATAAAACAGTTTTTTTTTTCATCTTAAAGTAGACTTCATGCAACAAACAACAATGTGAACGCACCTTAATATATCAGGTAGAAATAGCATTTCGGTGTAGTGTTTCACATGTGATGAAGAGATCGAGTGATTCAAGTGATCGAGCGGCGATTAAGTGGTTCAACTAAAATCCAGGTGAAATGAAACCTGAACAGTAATTAATACTTACAAATTACTGATTGGCTTTCTTGGACTCGGGTACAACAAAACCTAACTGGCATAATCATTTTCACGAGTCATACCTACTCAAAGATCCCCGCGTGGGATCGTGGGTAAAGGGAGTAACAGCTCTCCCCATCCCCTTGCCACGTCCATAAGGAAACTAAATACTTCGGGAAGAGCAGGGTACGTAATCCCACTCGTTGTGGTTTGGACTCCGTAGTGCGCACTTATAACAAAAAAGAAAACTCGTCAATCGAATGCATTATGGTTAATATCTGATTGGATACTGACAGCATAAATAAGTCATTAAGTAGTACGATATTATTTCTCTTGTTTAACAGCATCTTCACCTAGTACCCCTCCTGTCACCCCAGCAACAAAGCCACCAGGTAAGAGATAGCTAGCTGTAGATAAGTAAACAAAGAAATCATAAAAGAATTTACCTTCCATAAATGAAATGGTCATGTTAAAACGCACATTTTGCAGATTGCAGGTTGTGCAGATTCAGTACTTTTTCATTTGGTAACCTCAAAAGAAGTGTTATACATTTTAGATCTATATTTACATGTTTAATATTATTAGTTAAAAAGTAAAAGTGTATTTAAGATGGAGTCTATTAATAAAACTAACTTTGAAACGTTACATGTTAACACAAGGTAGTAGGCTTATTTGGGTTCTTAGGCGTTTTGACGATTCTTTAATTCTGGGAACCAAATTATAGAAGGGATGAGGAGATAGGCACGGAGGCTGCATACACTGGTAAACCATACATAATTTTAGGTAAAGCTAAAAACTGAAATAAATGATCAATTTCTACTTGGTGGTGTCCTTCCTATTTTAACCTCCTCAACACTTATAGGCACTTATTCGCTTCCAAAAGTTATCCTTTAATGTGTTCTGTAAATCACTGCCATTGCCCTGGAAAGTTATTCCAAGCAGCACTAGAAATTCGGCCTGCTATATATTACCAATAGGACTAGAATTAACTTCCTTACACTTGGATAGATTGCAAAGCATGCAGTTTATACCTGACCAGCCAAGGTATTGCGAAATTACATCACTACTTCAATCAGATCCGGCCTTATTTACAATAACTTGCATCGAAGTATCATTAGCATATTCACCAAGAGAAGCATTCGGACAGTTTACAAGATCCAGATCATTGATAGAAAGATTAAGCAAATAAGGGTCACTAAAGCTGTCCTGTGTTGTTCGCATTGTACCAGCAGTAGCTACATATACTACTCCTAATTAAATACTGACCTATTTCGTAAAAAAACTAAGATACCATGGCCAGTTAGTAATATACCGATTTAAATTAAGGGCCTTTAATTTATCACTGAGTAAACCATGCTTCACGTTGTCAAATGCTTTAGCAAAGTCCATAGCAAAGAAACGAACATATCTACACTCCCTATCATCCAACGCTTTCAACCGGTTATGCCGCATATTGAGTCAGGCCTAGTTTCTGCAAACGCGTGTTTACTAAATTCATGATAGACAATTTTCTCGAAAAACCTGGCAATAACAGGGCTTACGTTAATACCATGAAAGTGTTGGTGTTGCGTACGTGTGTCCACCTTGGGGAGTGGACGGATTTTAGACTGATTCCATGCCTCAAGCCATGTATAGGAAAACAAGGATAAGTTCTAAATAAGGGTAACCATCGGTGCTAAAAACAGAGTATTATCTCTCCAATCCGCCAGTAGGGTATATTGTCCGGTCCTGATGCTGTCTTTTTAATCTTAGACAAGGCTAGCATAACTTCGGTTTCACTGAGTCGAGTCGATATATAGATGCTTTTCTTCATCGATTTCTAGGAACAACGGCTCCATGTCACTATCATCTTCACAAAGGTTTGCGAAAAATTCATTCAGACCACGTATAGAAAAACTCTCGTTTAAAACAGGCTGTGGTTTTTTTTTCCTTTGGGAGATATTTTTCACTCTGGGCCACCACTGTATAGTTCAGCTAATGCGTTTTTCAGCAATGAGCTCCGATACCCTCTTTGTCTCTTGTCACATTGACAGAAGCATTGGCTCTCGACTAATTCTTTTTCAACAGGTACTTGACAACAGGGGTCATCCAAGTGGGGTCTCTTGAAGACACAGTCGATGACGTTTAATAATTTTTTTTTTTTAAATTGTCCTCAGAATGTTCAAACTACAAGACCCTCAATGATGCCAGTATAGCAGCAACATACAGACGGGACGATTTATATTACTCTTGCAAGGAAAATTTTAAGCCTGGCTGGCATCGGTTTCGCGGAGAGGCTGGAAACCAAATGGCTGACACTTGCGTTAAAATGTGTCATTGTGGTGTTGTTTATCCAGGCTGGCTTAGTGGAGGACACCCCTCTGTGGAGGATGGCGCTGTCGTACGTAGGGTGTGTTTTGGCCTCGGCTGCACCTGTGATACTTTTGTTTACATCAGTGTTCGCAACTGCAGTGGATTTTACGTTTATAATCTGACGTCCATACCATCAAGGAATTGCTACTATGGTTACTGTGCCAGCACCGGATTTGAAGAGCCAACAACCTCAACGACAGGTAAACGCTCTTGCCTTCAGTATTTCGTCATCATGGATGCACACTTAAGCGTTCATTAAGAATAGGTGGGTAATCGTCGCCTCCTGGATTTCATAAACATATTCGTTACGGCGCTGTTGCCATTTTTCGTGCAACTTGTCTCGCAACGCCAAGGGTGGACAAGTTGCGCGAAACATTAGCTAATGTAATACACACTTTGCAACGGCCTGAAACGCTGCGTTAAGCTGAAAAAATCGTTGCCGAATTAGAAGTGAGTTCTACTTTTTGTAATGCTTCCCTTCTCTCAGCTTAACGCTACGTTGCAACAAGTGTTTTCAAGCATTTTGTGGTGTAGCATCTGTCCTGCGATTTGTGACGCGACTTTTTGCGTCATCGGCCAAAGTATTCCTTTAACATCATGTAATCATCGAAACGAAACAAGTTGCGAAAAAAATGACCAATGTAACATAGTGTTGACAATGTGCGAGCCAGTAAGCCATGTGAGTCATGCGAGTCATGGCTGCGAGCCATGCGAGCCTTGGCTGCGAGTCATGCGAGTATTAACGAACGCTTTTCATTTAACTAATGTATTCCTATTTTTCACGTTGCCGTGTTACCACCAATAGCGTAGCTCCTACTCCACTATAAAAACTACACACAACCCATAACTCGTTGACTCGCTCTGACGAACCGAAACGTCAGCTTTATAATCCCTGTACGGTGTTCAATTAACATTATCAACTCCGTCAACTCCATTGATAAAACCAAACATTTTCCTATGTAACACCCGTTGAGCGACTGGTTTTGCAGTAATGGGAGAACGTTTGCAAAATTACAAGAAATTTAACAAGTGTAACAACGCCTTTACTGTTAACTATGGCAATCCTTCGATGTAAGAAAGATTCTTAATTTGGTAGAATATGTGCAATTAAATGCTATGGTGTATGCTACCTTCAAGTTCACATCACTATCATTTTCAACATGTCTAGCCTTTTTTTTTTGATTGACTCCAGATGGGTGTGATGATTCGTTTCTTCAGAAGGGATGCACAAATAAACTGATTGACTTTGTTTCGAAATAACTTTATTGAAAGTTACTGCTTTTTCCACACCCATGAGCCTCATAGGAATGCTATGTGAGTTCCTTTATAACGACTTTATCGCAGAAACAACTCCGTAAAATTCTAGCCATTTTAGTGCAAGAATCTTTTTCCTCATTTCGTTAAAAGAAAGGAAAGCACCGTTCTCGTTCAATAAATGACTTCTTAGAAACACTCAACCAATGTTTGTAAAATACGGGTCGATTGTTTACATGTATTAGGTAGTTGAACCAGATTATCTGATCACCGATGGTTCCATTAGTGATTGCTCCAACATCGCAATCTCGTACCCAGATTCCTCGGGCTTTTTGGTCAGCGGTTGAGCGCCTGGAAAGACTCTGGGATAATGGACTTGAACTATTGTTTCGATTGGTCGCTTGCATAACAATGGCAGTCCGAATAATTCGGAAACCCCAGAATTTGGAGGGAGATTCAAAATCTAAAACTAATTTCAGTGCTGTTTGTTTTTTCTACCTCAGAAATATGTTAATCACAAAAATATTAAAGCGACAGGGTTTTAATTATGTTAATACCGCTCGGGAATTTTCCCACGCTGCTAAAAGCTGATTACTGTTGCTCTTCCAAAAGTACCGTGGGAAAACATTACATCAGTCCCTTTGGGGAGAAATCCGTGGAAGAAGGATTTGTCGAAGCCATTCAGAATTGCGGAAACATAAAATTGTAGTAGGAGAGGACATTGGTGTCGTTTCCACAAAAAAAATTGTCGATCGTGTTGCTTGCACGATGGTATTCTGCACGATGAAATGCGCGCTCAAACACTAAATATGCACTTGGAAAAAGTAAAAGATCAGTCTTTTAACCTTCGCAGGGACAAATTTGAGAGCCATTTTCCATTTCAATCCGAAACCTGCGGCTGCACAGTTGACCGGAAGTCCGCGATTCGAGGACTGCAAAATTGGTACCAGTCAGAGCTCTCAATCCGTGGCGCTGACCAAGAGGATCGGACGAATACAAAACATAGACCCCACGGCCATGGATCACCCCTGCGGACCCGGTCCATGGACTACCCTTGTGGACCACCCCTCATTTTGTGATGTTAAAAGCCGAAAAATCTTTAAGAGAGAGAGAGAGGTGATTCTCGGACTTATCTCAGGACAATTTCAGCAATAATTGTCTCTTATAGACACCTAAAAAATTCAGGTGGAACCCATGACCTCTGCGATGTGAGTTCGGTTGAGGCCAGGTCAATTTGTTGCGCTCGTTTGTCCCGGTGAAGGACTCGATGAATGAACTGAATGTTCATGTATATTTGAAGTGCGGGTTATAGACGAATCCCTTTGGAGCCATCAGTTGGAAATAGATGGTATATAGGTGTCTATAAGAGACAATTGCATGCTTATCAGTAGCCCATAACTATAAGCGAACAACAGCCTTATATTCCTGTTACGAATGAGAGCAGGAGCCCGAGCCCGAGCCCGAGCCCGAGCCCAATGACAAATCTCAGAAAACTAACTTGATTCCATAACCAGGTGTTTTTGTTTTTTTGCAGAAAAGGTAATCTATAAGCAAGGGGACTTTTGTCTGATTGGTTGATAATTTGCTTGTGCCCAGGCTTTTTTGACACGCGAGCGAGCGAAATAACAAACAAAATGGCGGCCGAAGACGTCTTGTTCGATTACTTGCTATAGGAATTTTTTTTAGCCACAGCATCGTGTACACCTTTTTTCTTTCGGAATAGCGGTATTTCAGTGGTAAAACTTCTTAACAGTCTTTCGCTCTTGTCTGTCTTGTGTGATCGAATTTTCGTCGGCGTCTTCATGCACAATATTGAGTTAGGCAGATTTCCGAGTAAATGTTGTCATAGATCGATTGAGGTGGGAGTTCAGCCGAGACGGCCCTGTCAGTTGAAATCTGCTAAGGTAAGATGAGTTCGCTATTCCTTTCGTTTTGTATATAATCTCAAGCTAACATAAAGAAGCACAGCTTATTAAATTTTCTTTTAAAAATTAATGTATTTTACTTTCCTTCTTGTCAACAGAAAAAAACCTTATAAGAAATGCCAGCGTTATCAACGTCCTCTTCTTCACCAGTTCCTAAATTTTAATTACTAGTTTCAACTAGCAACTTGTGTGGAGGTTTTACTATAACGCCATGGATTGAAATCAGGGGTTAGATAATAGGGGAACTGTAGGAAGCTGCACAGTAGATAGTTGATGAAGGTGCATGCGAGCTATTGCTATTTCCTATTTTTTGTGTCTTTAAAATTCGATTGTTCTTCAGGGAATTTTTCCTATTTTTTGTGCTCATGGCTGGAGAAAAATAATGTTGCAAGCTTGTGCTTCATGTTGGCAAAACAATTATTTTGAACCTCGCAATGGTGACTATAATGATGCATGTCCATTTAATACTGCTATTTTCTTCCCACTTTTAGATTTTCTTATTTTGTGACCCTTTTATCCACTTGACACCCTGTAAATAGCAATTTGTTGAAATTACTGTATACATTATGTGGAGGGGAAA